>NW_011889139.1:2156902-2166165 GCF_000151845.1 Pteropus vampyrus
GGTAATCAGATAAGACAAAGAAAAAAAAAGGCATCCAAATTGGAAAGGAAGAAGTAAAACTTTCATTATTTGCAAATGACATGATGCTATATATAGAAAACCCTAAGGACTCCACCCAAAAACTGTTAGAATTAACAAATGACTTCAGTAAAGTTGAAGGAGAATACAAAATCAATATACAGAAATCTGTTGCATTTCTATACACAAGCAGTGAACAATCAGAAGAATAAATTAAGAAAACAATCACATTTACAATTGGATCAGAAAGTATAAAATACCTAGGCATAAATTTCACCAAAGAGGTGAAAGATACAGGCTCTGAAAACTATAAGACACTGAAGAAAGAAACTGAACAAGATACAAATAATTAGAAGGATATACCTTGCTCATGAATTGGAAGGATTAATATTGTTAAAATATCCTTACTACCTAAAGTAATATATAGATTCAATGTAATCCCTATTAAAATACCAAAGGCGTTTTTCTCAGAGTTAGAACAACTAATCCTAAAATGTATATAAAACCACAAAATGCCCCTAAATAACCGACAAAATCTTGAGAAAGAGTAAAATGGGAGGTATCATGCTTCCTGATATCAAACTATACTACAAAACAGAATGGTACTGGCATAAAAACAGATATATAAATCATTGGAGTAGAATAGAGAGCCCAGAAATAAATCTTTGCTTATATGGTCAGTTAATCTACAACAAAGGAGGCAAGAAAATACAATGGGATAAAGACAGTCTCTTCAGTAAGTGCTGTTGGCAAAACTGTACAGACATATGCAAAAGATAAAAATGAAATTGGACCACTTTCTTATACCATGGACAAAAATAAACTCAAAATGGATTAAAGACTTAAATTATAAAACTCCTAGAAGAAAACATAGGCAATAAACTCTTTGACATCACTCTTAGCAATAACTTTTTAGATACATCTCCTTGAGCAACGGAAACAAAAGAAAAAATAAACAAATGGGACTACATCAATCTAAAAAGTCTTTGTACAGCAAAGGAAACCACCAACAAAACAAAAAGACAGCCTACTGAATCAAAGAGGATATTCACAAACAATACATCTGATAAGGGGTTAATATCTACAATATATAAAGTACTCATACAATTTAACACCCATCTCCCTCAAAACACAAACAATCCAATTAAAAAACGGGCAAAGGATCAGAATAAACACTTCTCCCAAGAGGACATACAGATGGTCCACAGACATATGAAAAGATGCTCAACATCACTAATCAGAAAGGCTATCATCAATAAATCAACAAACAACAAGTGCTGGCCAGGATGTGGAGAAAAAGGAACCCTCGCACACTGTTAGTGGGATTGTAAACTGGTCTAGCCACTATACAAAACAGTATGCAGATTCTTCAAAAAAAAAAAAAAAAGAAAATAGAGCTGCTGTACGACCCAGCAATTCAACTTCTGAGTTTTTATCAGAAAAAATCAAAAACACTAATTCAAAAAGATAAATGCATCCCTATGTTCACTGCAGCATTACTAGTAATAGCCAAGATAGAGAAGCCAACTAGATGAATGGCTAGAAAAGATGTGATACACACACACACACACACACACACACACACGCACACGCACACACAATACATACAATGGAATACTATTCAGCAATTAAAAAAAATGAAATCTTGCCATTTACGACAACATAGATGAACTTAGAGGGCATTATGCTAAGTAAAATAAGTCAGGCAGAGAAAGACAAATACCATATAATCTCACTATAAGTGGAATCTAAAAAAAACCAAAATAAATGAATAAACAAAACAGAAACAGACCCATTGATATAAAGAA
Source organism: Pteropus vampyrus (assembly GCF_000151845.1). Lineage (NCBI taxonomy): Eukaryota > Metazoa > Chordata > Mammalia > Chiroptera > Pteropodidae > Pteropus > Pteropus vampyrus. Next base: position 2,158,729 of record NW_011889139.1, read on the forward strand.
CAAGCTGATGGTTGCCAAAGGGGAGGGGATGGGGAACAGAAATTTTTTTTTTTTAATGCTCGATTCATGAATTGCTTAATAAAGCCAATTAGATCTTCAAATTTATTCAGTTTAATTTTGTTTTATTAACACCAGGGACATTGAAGAACCACAAAATGACAGTTGCAAAGGCTGTGAGGTAACATGGACTCATGTTCATACTGAAAAGTGAAGGTTAAGAAGCAGGACGCTAAGTTGTTCACTATGTCAATGGTGTTTTGCATATAGATAAAGACTGAAGAGGAAGCCGGAAAAATTAAACCAGTGGATTAAAGTGGGGTGGGTGATCATTTTCTTTAAAAGTTTTTTTTCTTAAAAATATGTCAAATTATAAAATCGTTGCCTTTGGGAGATAAGGTTATTAGTGACTTCTCTCCCCACCCCCCACTTCTTTCCAAATATTCTACACTGAATAGGTATTATCTGGATAATCAAAGAAAAAGAAGTTACAACACACACACCTGAAAGAGGCTGTTCTCTTCATGCTGCCATAGCATTAATGGAGTAGGAAATATTCCCTTATTCCCTTTTCCCCCAAGGCTGCCTGTGTGGCTCTTCCTCTTTTTCTCCCCACTTATATCCATCCTCATCACCCTCTTTAGAGGCCCTCCCACTGCAAAAACAGAATTTAAATGAACACACTTGGAAAACCCAAAGAAGCTCTGATCTCAGCCTCCTGCTGGTAAGAGCCTGGCTGGGACACTGACACAGGAGGGGAGAGCCATGGGGGAGTTTCCCTGAACTCTGCAGGGCAGGAACAGAACATATGTCATTTTCATTGCTGGATTATTCCACCCTTCTTACTGCTGTCATTATTTCAAAATGTTCAAGGACAGACGTCTCCGCCCCTATCCTGCCCCCATGACAGCCTTCGGCTCTCTCTATGTAACCCTCTTTCTGCTCCCCCAAGATTCTCTCTACAGACCAGAGAAATAAGGTGTGAAGGTGAGGAAAGAGGGTCTGCAGCCTCCACGGATGCTGGCAGGAAAGGAGCTTTCTTATCTCTGCTGGAATATGGCAGAGATCCAGGTTGGAGACTGGTGCAGCCGAGGCTATTGATTAAACTTTGTTCTGCATGTAAGTTTAATCTCAACGTCCAGAGACACAAAAGCTGGAGTCTCTGCAAACTTGCTTATCTTCTAATCAGAGGAGGCTCTGCAGAAAGCAAGGGGAGATGGAGGCTAGGGGTCCCAATGGAAGGGAGGTTTGTGTGTTGTGGGAGATGGATGAGATGGCATAGAAAAAACATGGCGGGGATGGGGCGGAGCAGGAGACCAGAGTTCAAATCCCAGCTCTGCTCTCTCCTTGCTGGGCAATTTGGGGGCATCACTGCCCTCTCTAAGCTTCAATTTCCTCTCCTGTGACTCAAAGAACTAGTTAAGGATCCCTGTCCCTTTCCAAGGCCACGTGATCCTCTCTGAGGTTGTTTTCTAGCCTATAGAATCAGGATCTTGATATCTACCCCTCGTCAACAAAAAGATTACTTCAACCTTCTACTCCCAACAAACAGATTTGTCCATCTGGGGCCAAATAGCTCTCCAGTTTCATCTCTCGGCATCCTCACCTCTCATTTGATGCTCCTATCCACCTCATCTCTATGCCTTTTCTCATTCTCTTTCCTCTGCCTGGATTTCCCTCTCCTTTTTGGATTAACATCTACTTGTCTTCTAATATTCAGCTCATCTCCTCCAGGAAGCCTTCCTCATTTCCCCATCCACTGGCTAGGTTAGGTTCACTCCTCTGGGCTCCTGTAATATCATGGGCATGTGCCATTGTTGCCCTTAGGAGCTAGTAATCACAGCTGAGGTTTATTGAGCACTTACTAAGTGCCTGGCCCTTTTCCCAGCATCATCTAGTTGAATCCTGACCACACCATGGGAAGGAGGTGCTGTCTTTATCCCTATTTTCCTGATTAGGACACTGAGACTGAGGAAGGTGAAGGTTAAGTTTGGAACTGTGATGTGAACCCAGGGTGGTGTTTTCCAAAGTCTATTTGCCATATACTCTGTCCGCCCGCCTCACTGCCTGAATACAGGCATAGTAATTTTCTGTTTAGGAATATATGCTAGGCCTTCTTCTGACCTATGAACCCCAGGAGTGCAATGTCTTGCTCCTTTGTGCCTCCACCCTACTCTGCCAGGCAGAGTCACAGGAAGGGCTGAATTCACATCTCACGTTTTTGCACCCATGCGGTTGGGGCTGCCCTCCTTGCCCTTCAGCCTTCCTTACCCCTCCCGAGGTCTTGGGAGTCTAGGAAGAGCCGGGATGTTCCAAGCCCCCTCGCCCCACCCCCTGGGCCTAGCCCAGTGTCCTCTGCCATCCATTGCCACAACCATACCTGCCTAGGGTCAGATTTAATCCAGGTAAAGGGACCTCCACCTAGAGGTCATGGTCACATGTGCTAATGTGCCCAGCCTGGGCCAGCCCTCCTCAGGCTTAGTTCACTGAATTCTCACGGTAACCTATGAGGAAGATAGAAGTATGAGTTTCATTTTACAGATGAGGGAAACTGCGGCTGGATTGACATCACAGAGCAAGTGGGGGCATCTGGAAGTGATCCCAGGGTGGTCTGACCTCCAGGCCTTTTTCCTTTCCCGCTGCTACCCGCTGTTCCTGGCAAGGCCTCGCAAGGGCAAATCCCCTGAGGATGAGAACGGTGATTCATCTTTGCACTTGCAATGGGTCAGTGCGACACCCAGGCACCATTGAACTGATTGTGAAAATCTGGGCTGGGCAAGCACTGGCTCACAGCAAGACCAATAACTGTTTATTGGCAGAGGTCAGCAGGGCAAGGATTACTATCCCCACCTGAGATGAGGAAGTTGCAATCAAGGAGTAGGAAAGTTGCCCAAGGTCATCATTGAGTCAGAGGAAGAGCAGGGACTTGAATTCAGGACACTCATGGACCCTGTTTAAAGTAAGAGGAAGGAGGCTGTGGCAGGGCTGGAGTTGTGGGGCCTGGGCTGGCAGTTTTATGGGCCCTGTAAGTCACAGAGATTTGTCAGGGCCATCCCTGCTCTAATGAGGGCCTTGTTCCTTCCACTGGAGCTGGGCCCAGTATGGCCTAAACAGTGACAGGTGACTAGTTTATGGCAGTCCAGGACTGGGTCCTGGGCTGGGAGATAAGGCCAGGAGCGGGGGCCTCCTGCCTGTATAACCTTGGAATCAGAGCTGGTAGATGGAGCAGGAGCCGCCCTCGCCTCCCACACTGCAAATGTGCAGCTTCTGTGGTGTCTGTGATTAAGATGTATCAGTGAGGAGGTGTCCATCCTCAACCTCCTTCCCCGCCCCACACCTCAAGGGGACCCCCCCACGCTGAGGCCTGGTTCTTCTTTTTCCATCTTGCTGGCCCCCAGATATACTAAGGGGTGTGCAGACGGGCCAAGAGCAGGATTACCTAGGGGGCAGTACCCCCTCCCACACTTTCTCTCTTCGGGGGACCCAATGCAATGGACTTTGAAGTGGATCGAAAAGTCACTAATCTAATAGCACGTTAATCCCATCAAAGGTTTCCAAGTCTCCCCCCTGCTCGTCAGGGGGCTGGCCTGCGGACCCTCTGACATGGACTTCATTCCTGGGAATAATAGGCTTCCTCCACTCTTTCCCCCAACTTTTCCCAGTCCTGAAAGATACATTTTACAGCCCTGTAAACATAAATCTACACTCCAGAAAAGTCCCTCCAGTGTGGAATCCCTCTCCTGACTGTCATAGTCCCAGGCTGATGATTAAAGTTGAAAGCAGTACAGACAATAGGGCCATAAGCCTGATGTGGATGCCCCCTCCCCTCCTGCCTCTCTGTAGGATCAAAGCTGCTCCTTCATGCTGTGTGATCCTGGGCCAGGAGGTGGAGGGTGAAGGGGAGTTATCCAGGAGTCTAACCTAGGAGGAAGCCCTTTTGCCCGGGTAGTTCTGGGGGAGGCAATCCCTCTTCAGAGGTCCCTAGCTCTGGTTCAAAGGCGGGTGGGGGCTGAGAGGTTGGCAGCGGATGGGGAAGCGACTAGACCAGAAAACCGGGGCTTCCTGTTGCTTGAGGGGACACAGGCCCACCACCTGGTTCCCAGTCCCTCTTCTCTATCCACATCCGAGCTTCCCAAACTCCCTAAATGCTAGGGCCTCCTTCAAAAGAACGTTCCATTCCCTAAACTCACCTGAAAATCCTGACAAATGAGGGAACTAGGGGTCCATTCAGACCCCTGTCTCTTCTCTTCAGGGGTGGAGTGGGGAGGCTCAACAGGACCCAGCCCCTCTTCTGACCCCTTAAGTTTTTCTGTCGCTGAGCCCCTTTGTAATCCATTTCTCAATTCTGGCCCCTTAACCCTCCCTGCTCTGGCCATCACATAAACACTTACCCAGTAATTTAGGAGCGTCTTCACTCTCTGTCGGAATAAGGGTCTTTAGTCTGCTTGGAAATTAAGTTTGAAGCAGCCTGGGAGGACACAGAAAAATGATAAGAATCAGGGGTCACTGGTTGAGAAAAGCAAACCTTTCTGGGAAAACAGGATTCAACAAACATCATTCCACACCCTCAATTTCATCACTGATAGCCCTTCTAAGGCTATCTCCACCGCCCGTCCCTAACCCAAGCTAATCCCAAAGTCCTGGCGGGCTGCCCCCCTCGGCGAGAGGGCTGCGCAGTGTCCGCGCCAAAATGAAGTCAAGAATCCTGGGTACCCAACCCTTGTGCGAATCAAGTACCTTGCGATGTTGCTACCCTGTTCCCGAAGCAGAGGCCAGGTGTGGATGGGGAGAGGAGCAGCCGGTGTGGGGGGCGGGGCGGGGGACGCTCCTCTGAGGGGAGAGGACGCAGAGCCCGTGAGGGGGCCTCGCGCAGAGATCTGGGTGGGGTGGGGGAAATGGAGGATTTTAGATCAGGGACAGGACGCGGGAGGGGAGGCTCCGCCAGGGGGAGGAGCCGGTACCCGCGTCCCGCTGTGGGGGCTCCCTCCCGTCGCAGCTCCGCTATAAAACCCCGTCCCGCCTGATCGCTGCATCCCCGGCGACCTTTTCTGTGCGCGACCCCCAGCTTGGAAGCGTCTTTGCTCCTGCACAGGATGTGGCTGCTGCTGGCGCTCCTGGCCCTCGCCGCCTCCCGGCCCTTGGCCCGCGCAGGTGAATGCCTGGGCTTCGGCCCGGTGCCCCTCGGGTGGCCAGCTCTGGGTGGCCAGCTCTGCGCCCCCAGCCCCGCGCCCCCGCCCAGGCTGCGGCCGCGGGTGGCCAATGCGCGCGGGCTGCGCGTGGGTCCGGAGTTGCGTGTGCGCCCTGCGCAGCGAGGCTGCGGGCAGACGGGGCTGAGCGGGCGGGCTCCTGTGCGCACACGAACGGCCTCGTGCGGTGCGGGCGGTGCGTGTGTATGTGTGTGCGCGGCAGCCCTCGGAGAGACCAGCGTGCGAGTCCATGAGAAGGATGCTTCTCTAACCCACCCCGAAACACGCCTCCGTTTCTCGCCCTTTCTGGCGTTTCGCGCTGTTTCTGGTCCTCCTCAGTTTGTTCGTGGGTCGCAGTCGGTCCCGCCGGAGATCATTGCTGGGTGGCTGCCTCCCCGAACCCCCACCCAGAGCGAGGGCAACATATTGAGTGTGGCGGGGCCCTGGCATCACTGCTTCCTACCCTGGGTTCCTTATCCCCGGAGGCTGCCAGCTCCCTTTACCTACCTGGCCCCCAAGTGCTGTATTGGGATCTTGGCTGGGGGCACCCGGAGACCTGAGGTCCCGGCCGAGCCGGTCTTTCCAGCCAGGGTGATTTTCGTTTAAAGATTAATGGTGAGGCCGAGTTCTTAATTATTCGCCTAGGTAGGAGGTGGTAGGAGAAGCATGTTAATATTTGATAAGGAACTGAAAGTGCTTCCAGCGGCCGGGCACAGGGATCCGGGAGGCACCTTCTTTGTGATCCCACAGGGACCATCTCTTTTCTTCACTCTTCGAGGGACCCGCCAGTCCCTCGATAGTCTTTGGAGTTCGTCTGGCCAAACCTCTTCTCCAACGCTAGATGCTCCTTCCTTGGAGTCATGGAGTGAGGGGTGAGGATATCACAACAGCAGAGAAGGAGAGAGAGGTACCGATTGCAGGAGAGACTTAGCTGCCGTTTTGCGGGATGAGAGGCATCTTGCAGCAATTCTCTGCCTCTCCCTAGGAGAGATGGAAAGAGAAGAGGCAGGGGAGGGGTTCAGAACAGGCCTCCCCAAGATGTGTCACTCTAGCATGTGAATTATTTTGAGCTGAAGGCAATAGGGAAACTTTCACCTTTCCCTTAAAAAATTTGAATGGGGGGCCTTGCTCATAATAAGAGTAATTACCAGAAATAACTTTTTACGACTTATCTGTAGGGTAGGGCAAACTTGTATTTACTGAACATCTGCTCTTATTGTTTTGTGATTGAACTTTGTCCCTCTGAAGCCCCAAAGTGCCTCACCTCGTCCTGAGTTCAGAATGTTATATATACCTCATTTTCCCTTTCTGTCTCTGACCAGCTCCTGTATGTGGGGTTCTGACACATACATATCGAATTAAATTCGGTCATTTTCTCTCATTAGTCTGTTTCATGTCTGTTTGATTATTAATTAGACCAGCTGAAAGAACCTAGAAGGATAGAGGAAAGTTTGTTCCTCCCCCACAGTAGGATGTGACCATCTACGGAAAACAGCTGGGCTTAGTAGAAAAAGAAACACTTTGTAATTAATTTGGCTGCTTTGTAGTTGTGTGGCCTTAGGTAAGTCACTTAACCTCAGTTTTCTCATTTATAAAACAGTAGTTCTAACTTCAGGTGTTGTTTTAAGGATTCAAATAAGATAATGAGTGTAAGTGCTTAGTGTGGTGCCTATGTGGAAGGTGGCAGGCACTCCATGTGTGATGGCTGTGAAGGCTCTACCAGTGACCTGTGGCCAGCTTGCCAAGAATTCATCTCCGCTGTCCCTTCACACAAGCTGTGCTCCTTTTAAGGCCTGAGGCTTTCTGACTGTGAACTGCCAGGGGACCTGCCTTCCTCCACCCATTTCATCCTTTAGGAAACGTGAGGCTAGAGAGCCACCGGGCTCCACACCAAGTCCCCAGAGCATCTGCTGCCGTGGAGAGAGGAGAGGAGAGGATATCGGGCCCCTTCAGAGTCACAGACCCCTGGCCAAAGTTGCTGAGACTTTGCCCAGGACACACTTGGGTTTTGCTGAGCTGGTTTTCAGGATTCCTTCCTCCTTCTGGAGTGGGAGGGTGGGGTGAGCAAGGTCCATAGAGTTTCTTCAATCATCTCTAAAGAAGGGGAGGGGGCGATGGGTAAGCCAAGGGTGGGGGACAGTGACTGGGTGATTGGCAATTGTTAGGTCTCTCACTCCATCTCTGGTTAGAGCAGGTGGGTTAGGTGGAAATTAGAGCTTGGGGCCAAGACCTGTGTGTAGCCCCTCTCCTTCCC
>NW_011889139.1:2166215-2232433 GCF_000151845.1 Pteropus vampyrus
TGAACTGCCAGGGGACCTGCCTTCCTCCACCCATTTCATCCTTTAGGAAACGTGAGGCTAGAGAGCCACCGGGCTCCACACCAAGTCCCCAGAGCATCTGCTGCCGTGGAGAGAGGAGAGGAGAGGATATCGGGCCCCTTCAGAGTCACAGACCCCTGGCCAAAGTTGCTGAGACTTTGCCCAGGACACACTTGGGTTTTGCTGAGCTGGTTTTCAGGATTCCTTCCTCCTTCTGGAGTGGGAGGGTGGGGTGAGCAAGGTCCATAGAGTTTCTTCAATCATCTCTAAAGAAGGGGAGGGGGCGATGGGTAAGCCAAGGGTGGGGGACAGTGACTGGGTGATTGGCAATTGTTAGGTCTCTCACTCCATCTCTGGTTAGAGCAGGTGGGTTAGGTGGAAATTAGAGCTTGGGGCCAAGACCTGTGTGTAGCCCCTCTCCTTCCCATGTCCTCTGAGGAGGCCTGAGACAGCAGGTAATCATCCACAAAGAGCAGCCCTCTCATGAACAAATCCAGAAACCTGAGCTGGTTTGTGACTCTGACACCTCGAGCCTGAAAGCCAACTTGCTACGCTCAGCCCACACACATGGACCTAACCCTTGGCCTCAGCCTCATCAGCATTGTGTTTTCCTGGATCCTGCCTCCTGAAGAGGGTAGTTACAAGAGCATTCAGCCAAACAGGTCATAAGTCTCTATGGTTAAAAGAGTGGACCAGAGGTTATCATTACAAACCTGTGAGCTGTAGCCAGAGGCAGGAAAAAGCAAATTCCTAAGAAAAGCTCAGCCTGGACCAGATGGACCCTAGTGAAGCTCAGAGAGTGTTCCACTGGAGTGGCAGTACCTTGGGTATCCAGTGCAGAGGAGGGACCAGTTTGTCCTTGGAGGCCTCATCTGTCTTCAGGACCTCTGAGAGGTGGAGACATAAGAAGATTATAACAAGGAGGGTTTCACGGGTGTAGGTAACCTCCCATCCATTGTCTTCTCAGACACTAGCTCCTTCTGCCTAAGGAAGAGTGTCGGGCTCAGAAAAGTCAGTGAATTCTCTTGCAGAGATTAAGCAAGATGCAGAGCTAGGACTAGAAGCCAGGTGAACAGGCTCCAGCTTCAGAGTTCCTTCCACCTGCAGAGAGGGGCCTGAATGGGAAGTGGCCACTGCCCCTTGAAGAATTGACCCATTCGGGGGTTACAGATGCAGCAACTCCCAAGGGCAGCAAAGCCCTGTTGAGGACAGGGGATGAACTGTCATGGAGAAGACACTTAGGGACTGTCCATCTCTGAAAGAGGCTGTGCCAGCAGGATAGGTGAAGATTTGATCCAGAGCTGGGCAACTTGAAAACCCAAGGTGGCTCTGAGGGTCCCACAGTGAGAAGGTGCCTCAAACTCTTCCTCTCGCCTGCTACCAAGAACCTGACCTTCTCATGGCTCCCTCCCCACCTTGTCCCCATTCCAGGGACCGAGGGGAGATGGAGTTGGATGAAGGCAGCCAGGGTAAGATGTGGGGAGAGGGATGATCTCAGAGACCTCAGCTCAGGCTGAGTAGGAAGCTATGCTTTTCTTAGGAATTTCCTCATCCCTGAATTCTTTCCAACTTGGCTTTGGCCATCTGTGCACTGACAGAGGCCAAAGGGAAGGAGGCAAGGGAAAGGGAAGGGCTTTATCAGGCACTTTACTAAGTCCCAAGCTACCTGGAACTCTCCCGCCATCTCTCATTTAATCTTTCCCACAGCCCGATGAATTGGGTAGTCTTAGTTTCGTTTTACAGATGATAAAACTGAGGCTTAGAGAGATTAGGTGATCTGCTCCTAAACCCACAGCTCTTAAGTGGCCCAGCCAGAATGCCAGAATTCGAATGCTTTGCCCACTCTGCTGGCACAATTCCACATCCTCCTTTTTTTTAATCAATAGGCTTTAAGTAAAGCAGGTTTAGGTTTAAAGAAAAAAATGAGCAGAAAGCACAGAGGGCTCCCATGTGGCCCCTCTGTCCCTCCACAGGTTTCTCTACTGTTAACATCGTGCATCAGAGTCATACGTTTGTGGTACAGCTTTTTTTCAGAGATGCTGGTTCTACTGCCATGAGGCAAAGCTGGGATTGGAATCTGAGTCCGTCTGGACCCAAATACCAGGGCTGTAGGGTGGTGGGACAGGGGAAAATGCCTGGCTGTTTTCCGTGCTGTGGGGCTGTGAAAGTTCAGCCTAGAATGGGTCTTAATAACACAAGAGGGTGTGTTCTGGGGAGGGACTAGCCTAATCTTCTCTATCATCCCCCTGATCAACTCTGGGCAGGCAGCTAGGCTCAACTTGGCTCTGTTGAGGGGAGGGGAGGCTGGGCCCTAATCCTCCTCTCCTCTCACCAGAACCTCCCTTCCAGGTTCGGGGTGCGGGATGCAGGAGGGACAGGGAGGCTGATGAGCAACAAATGGAGAGTGTCAAGGCCAGGCCTTGGGGTGGCCTCAGAGGGGCCCCCTCAAGGGCTGGTGGCTGTTCTGCCCTGCCCTCCCCTACCCGCAGAACAGTGCCCAGGGCAGATGACCAGTAGATCAGCCACAGGTCAGGTCAGGGACACCTGCAGCCTGGTTGCTTCTACTGCCTCCTCCCCCTATCCCTACATTTCCTTCTTAAGTCCCCTTTCCCTAGGTCCTCTGTCCCAGACCCCAGGAACACTCCACCCTGATCCAAGGCGGCTCCGACTCCAGGGAGATTCCCAGCCTCTGACCTGCTGTGTTCACACACACACACATCCAGTGTGGCTTGTGTGCACACAGTTCACGTGTGCTCATAGACACGTATGTGCGCACAGACAGACTGACACACACATGCACAGGCCTCACATCCTTCCTCTCTCTGCTCCAGAGTCACATTGGTGCTACGAGATTCAAGCCAAGGTCTCCAAAACCTGCTTGAGTAAGTACAGCGAGTCTTGGAAACCAGGCCTTTCTGTGCGGTGGGGACCATCCAGGTCGAAATGGAGACCCAAGTTGGGTGGGAAAAGATGAGCGGTAATGGTGCCCCATCAGTCACATATCAGTTCAATACACACACAGACACATACACATAAACACAAGCACAGACACACACAAGCACACAGAAACACAGACACACACATGCATACACACACATGCATACAGACACATGTACAGACACGCACACAGACACGCACAGACACATACACATAAACACAAGCACACAGACACACACATGCACACAGAAACACACACGCACACAGAAACACACACACACACATGCATACAGACACACACAGACACAAACACACACAGATACGCACACAGACACAGACACAAAAACACAAGCATACAGACACACACAAGCACACAGAAACACAGACACACACATGCATACACACACATGCATACACACACATGCATACAGACACACACAGACACAAACACACACAGACACGCACACAGACATGCACGCATACACCGCTGGTGCTCAGGGGACAGGGAATGTAAAGTGACCTGAGCATTTTCTAGCATCTCCCATCACTGTCACCAAGCGGGTAAGTCCTTTATGAAATAAATCAGCAGCAGCAGCAGCGAATGGAGAATTTCATTTTGCTCTTTCTCATACTGAAGTGGAGAGTTAGTTCTGTTCCAGTGCCGGTGGACCTGGGAGGTCATCTTTTGCACTTTTTATTCAAATGTGGACCCATTTCCCTGCGGTCTGCTTTCTTCCTGCCTCTGCTGTGTTTGGTGGCTGGACAGTGCTGACCCCTCCCGGACCCTGCCCAGCTGAGAGCTGGAGTCACCAGGGTGTAGGGAGCCAGGCTCCTCTATGGGCTACTTCCCCACCTCAGCCTCAGCCTTAGTGTCGAGTCAGGGGGTCTTCCATAAGCAGCCTTCCAGGGGACTCCACACGACACCTTCCACGTGCTCTCCTTTCACTTTCTGGGATCTTCATCACGCAGGTTATGAGGCGGCCCGCCACTGCGCTTCTTCCTTCACAGCCCAGCATCGTGAGGTTGTCCCCTACCCCAGAGCTCACAGCTACCAACTGGCCACTCTGTTCCCACCCTGTCCCACATCACTGCCAGATCTGCTGGCTTTGCATGTGAGTGTGTGAGTAGGTGAGTGTGTGTGTGTGTGTGTCTGAGGAGAAAGGCTTCTGCAACACAGCCTGTCAGCCAACCCAAGACCTTGTCTCATGTGAACTGGGTACATGAGTCTGACCTCTGTGGAACAGAGGAGGCCACACCCTGGTGCCAGGTGCCTCTGACTCAGTCTGCCCTCTCTCCCTGCTCAGGGCCAGACCAGTGGGGTGATTACTGCCAGAAGGACCGCCAGTCCCCCATCAATATTGTCACCAGGAAGGCAAAGGTGGACCAAAACCTGGGACCCTTCTCCTTCTCTGGCTATGACAAGAAGCGAAAGTGGGAAGTTAAAAACAGTGGGCACTCAGGTGGGTCCCAGGAGGGCAGGATGGAGGACCCAGGCAGGGATGGGCACCCAGTCCAGGGACCCCTGATTTCCCTGAGGACTAGGAGGGCATGCAGGCCTAGGTTCACGTCTGCTAAGGAGAAGCTGGAAAGCACAGCGGGGGAGGGGAGGGAGAGCAGGAAGGGCTCCCTTCAGCAGTATTTTCAATCCTTTCATCAGACCTGTCTGGGGTTGCGGGGGTGGAGGGGAAACGTTCTAGGATGAAGGAACAACATGTGCAAAGGCGGAGGCATGAAACAGCTTGGGGTATTCAGGGAACTGCACATGGCTCCATGGCTCCATGTAGATGGAGGACAGAGAGTGAAGCCAGGAGGGGCCAAGCCAGCCCAGGGGCGGCAGAGCAGGGCGCAGGTGCAGGTCACCCAGGGCTGTGGAGTTTGGACATTTCCCTGAGGATGCCAGGTCACTACCGAGGGGATTACAGCAGGGGAGGGATTGACTGAGATTTCATGTTTAGGGCAGCGGGGGGCTGTGCAGAGGGAGATGCAGGCAGGGAGGCCAGTGAGGGGCCAGGGAAAGGCCTGGGGCGTACCACTGGACCCATCCCCTCCCTCCAGGCCTATGAAGGGTGGGAGGTAGGAGGGAAGGTCTTGCCTAGGTGGAGCTGGGAAGAGTGGCTGGGAGAGGCTGGCAGGGGCGGGTATGAAGACTCTGCTCCATCCTGTGCCCTTCAGTGATGGTGTTGCTGGAGGACGAGGCCACAATTGCTGGAGGAGGACTGGCTTCCCAGTACCAGGCCAAGCAGCTGCACCTGCACTGGTCTAAGGTGATGGACGCAGGCTCAGAGCACAGCCTTGATGGGGATCGCTTTGCCATGGAGGTGAGTGGCCCCCTACTGGGTCGGTACTTTGGGAGGGCTCTGGATGTACCTGCCTTAGCCAAGAAGAGTGGTCCAGCCCCCCACAAGTCCTCTCTCCATCCCTCTCACCCACCACCAGATGCACATAGTACATGAGAAAGAGCAGGGGACGTCAAGGAACAAGAAAGAGGACCAGGACTCCGAAGACGAGATTGCAGTGCTGGCCTTCCTGGTGGAGGTAGGACTCCCACCCCCCAGGGTCTGAGGGGCTGCTTCTTAGGATCCAGAGACCTGGGATTCCAGCAAGACAGGAGGAGCCTTGGGAGGCCCCAACTTCTTCTGTTTCTCAGTGACTTGTACACCCCTAGGTGGGGAGCCCAGAGCCTCTCAGGACCTCAGTCCCAGAAACTTCCTGCCCTCCCTATCCCCCACACTGCTCCCCCACCCCCAGGAGAATAAACTGGTGGTCGCCACCGCCTCTCCACAAGCCCCTCTCAAGTCCCCTTCCCTCCTGTTCTAGGCTGGATCCAAGAATGAAGGCTTCCAGCCCCTGGTAGAGGCGCTGTCTGATGTCTCCAGACCTAGTGAGTCGGGATGACCATGAGCAGCGGGCTGGGGGGGGGGAGGAGGGAGGGAAGAGTTCTTTCTACGAAGAGGGGACTGGGTTCTCAGAGGGAGGTGCGAGAGGGAGCATCAGAGCCTCAGAGATCTCTTCCCTCTCCAACTGACGGTATCCTCTCCCCACCAGAGATGACCACCAAGATGAAAAAGAACATCAGCCTGTCAGACCTGCTTCCCGAGGAGGAGAAACTGAGGCGCTACTTCCGCTACCTGGGCTCGCTCACCACACCAGACTGTGAGGAGAAGGTGGTCTGGACTGTGTTTGAGGAGACCATTCAGCTCCAGGAGGAACAGGTACATAGGGCTCAGCCAAGGGTACAGACACCCACTGCCTAGTTCCCCAGAAACCATCCCTCTGGGTCCCCCCAGAGGTCCCCTGGGCTGGGGTAGGGGTGGGGCACCCCAGGGAGCTGAGGGCCTGTTGGTTGAATCCACAGACACTTCCTGTAAGAGACAGATAAGGGGAGGCTGTGGCAGAAGCATGAGGCAAGGCTTCCAGGCTGCGCACTAAAAAGTAGGTGAGAGTCAGCCAGCTGAGGGCAGGGGTCCTGTGTCCTGTGGAGAGGCACCAGCATGCGAGGCTGGCCAGGAGCAGCTGCGAGAGGGTCAGAGTAGCCACAGAAGGAAAACAGTTCATTCATTCACTAAATGATACTCTAGTCTGTATAACACATTAGGCTCCAGGATACAGCAGTGAGCCTGAAGGGCCCCAAACCCTGCCCCCATAGTACATTTGTTCCAGGACAGTGGTTCTCAAAAGGTGGTCCCTGAACCAGTGGCGTCACCATCATCTGGAAACTTGCTAGACATTCTCATTCTTGGGCCTCACACCAGGGGCCCAACAAGCCCTCCAGGTGACATTAATGCCTGCTCAAGTTTGAGGACCATGATCGTTCTATAAGAACAGTGATAACAGTAGCTGTAATCGTATGCCCTCAAAACTGTGAGTTGTGGGTCCCCTCGGCTAAGGGAAGCTAATGAGAACTGAGCCCCCACCAATCCCAGTACTTTATATCCCTCATTCTTTCCATCTGCGAAGATACCTGAGAGGCAGAGATTCTGAGCCCCTTCACTAATGAGGGTTCAGAGAGGCCCAATGACTGGGCTGAGGTCACACAGCGGGAGTGCAGCTCTACCCACCTGCCCTACCCACTGAGCCCTGTCCCCCCACAGATCCTTGCATTCTCTGAGAAGCTGTACTACGACAACGACAACGGACAGACACTGAAGATGACAGACAACATCAGGCCCCCGCAGCGACTGGGCCAGCGCCAGGTGTTCAGGTCCCAGGCCCCAGGACGCCTGCTGTCTCTGCCGCTGCCCGCCCTGCTGGCCCCCACACTCACCTGCCTGATAGCTGGCTTCCTCCGGTGATGGCTCACTTCTGGACACTTGACCTCTCTCCTCAGCCCTTAGAGGGTTAGGGCCTCCCTTCTTCAGGCTTCCCAGGTTGGACTTCGATGATTAAAATATGTATATATTTTTAGAGAAACTTTTCTCAGGCCTGTTTTTAGTTCTTACCACTCCCCCTGCCCTGTTCCCCTCAGCCTACTCCTGTTCTAGGGTAGGAGCCTCCAGGCCTGGAGATTTCTTCTGAACAGAGACCACGAGGCACCTGCCCCCACCCTTGTGAATTCCCTGTCTACATCCCACTTGGAGAGATGCAGAGGGCACTTCGGAGCTCCAGCACAGCGACAGGAGAGAGGCTGGGTGGAGGCCAGACTATAGCAGAGCCGCCTGAGACCCCTGCCAGCGCTCCCTCCCCTGTACTAGGGGTGGATAGTGCAGGTTCTATGTGGGTATAGCTTAGGCGAGGTGGGTGACAGAGGGTTCATTTAGGTACTGAAATATTTCTTGAGTGTCTGTATTCTAGCCGCTGGGGATATAACAGGAATGAGACAGACAAAAACGCCTGCCCTCCTGGAGTTCGCAGTCTAGTGGGAAGACACCGTAAGTAAAACAGACACATTGTTCAATATAACAGAAGTGCTATGGAGGATGTATGGCAGTAAGTGCTGTGGAGAAAGCTCAGTCAGGAGGGGAAGGTGGGCAGGGAAGACCTCAGCCGGGAGGGGCATGAGGGACTGGGAGCTACCAGTGGGTCTTTGTGCTGTGGAGCAGGGCTGCAGGGTGAGGGGCAGGGGGAGCAGTTAGGGGTCTGCTGCAGTGGTCCAGGAACTGATGGGTCAGAAATGGAATGTGAGAGGAAGAAGAGTCACAGGTGAATCCAAGGGTCTCTGGCCCTTACACTTGGGAGTTGTCAGCCAAGGTCCCTCCCACCCCTACCACTCCCTCCCAGCCCCTCGAATGTGTCTAATGATTTTTCCTTCTGGGGCCCAAGGAGGGTATGAGACTAGGAGGGAGTGGGTGAGAAGTAGAGGGTTGGAAAACCAAGGGAGAAGGCAATAAGACCCCCACTGGTGGGTCCCAAGCCAGGCAAGGCCCAGGGAATGAGGGGCCTCAGGCTCTCAGAGCTCATCACCCAAGGCAAGGCTGGACTTTGGAGGAACATGAGCCTTGAGAAGTAGGGAAGGGGACAAGAACTGGTCTTGCTGGGTGAAGAGGAGCCCCCAAGGGCCAGGGCCAGGAGTGTGGGGACCACCTCTCTAATTGGCTCCAGTGTTGGAGATGGTGAGTCTCCCCACAGAGAGACGTGTGACCTGGGCAGCACACAGGGATCCCATTGTCCGGCGTTAGAAGCCTTGGCTTGCCGTGGTCTCTGGAAGGGAGCTGGCTGGAGAAGGTGACCAGTAAGCCTTCTCCCGCTCCAATACCCTCAGAGTCTCTGACCACCTCCAGCTAAGCCTGGGAAGAGAGGAAAGGGCTTCTCCCTCCCTTTTCCCCTTCGTGACCAGGAATAAGCACCCCACTCCCTTCACTGGTGACCACACAGCTGTGGGTGGTGGGGAGGGAAGGAGATTGGTATTGCCGTCACCATAGCAACAGCAGGCAGCCTTTGTCAGCAGGGAGCCTTTGTCAGCAGGGGGTGTGTGGACACCAAACCTGTTCTCTTTGGTTCCCACCCAAACTGCAGGGAATCTAAGATCTAAGTTGCGCCCCCCCACCCCAGGCTCAGTGTTCTCTGAAGTCTGAACTGTCCCTCCCCTTCCCCATCTGCACCCCTACCCCCAATCCCAGTTCCTGCCCTCAAGGCAGCATTCAGTAAATAACATGGCAGCAGAACCAGGAAGTTCTTTACAAGAGCCTGGGGGAGCTTGGCCTCTCCAACCCCAGGAGGAAGGCACAGGACCCTCCCCTATCCCCCTGACCCCACGATAATAAAGCTGGCCACTGGGGGCCAGCGTGGGCACAGCTTGTCCAGGGCCGGGGGGGCCCAAGCCTCCTTCCTGCATTCCACCAGCCCTCCCTGCACCTGGAGGCTGGAGCAGGTGCTGTCAGCACACAACTGGTAGCAAGGTCACTCCTGGCCAGTCACCCCAGGAGTGGGCAGCCAACCTGCTGGAACTGGCCCCCACACCCTGAGACTGATAGGCAATCTCCCTTGCTTGCTATGTGTGTGTTCTTGAGAGCCTCCTCTTCTGAGTAAATTCACCCCCTCTATGCCATCCCGCCACCTTCAGCAGACCCCCTCTGAGAAGGCACTTTAAGTTCTTTGTGCCCAGCCTGGCCTATCTCTTAACACACAGACATGATAGGGAGCTACCAGTGGCTCCCTTGTTCAGAAAGAGGGGCCAGCTCACCCCTCAGCCCTACTTCTATTCACTTCTGGCGCCCCTTGGGTCAGTGCATTGGATGTGCGACGTGTACACACGCACTTGGCTGCAGCAGGCCAGCCCTGGGGAAGGCTGATGGCTGATAGTAGTGGCTCCCACCCGACTGCTCTGAGGTCTCCGGCTCCCAGCACAGACCATCATGTATGTTTCTGGAATGCCCGTTGTGTGCTGGGCATGGGCCTCACTATAGTCCTATGAGGGTGGTATTATTTCTCCCTTTGCATGGACGAGGACGCTGAGGTACAGAGAGGGGTTAGGAGACATGCCAGAACCTGGGGTCATTTCTCTGCACCTCCTCGGAAAGCTTTCTCCTTTGATGGTCATCTGAGGAAGACTGACCTCTGGACCAGGGCCAGGGTGGGGTCTTTAGCACCCTGTCCCACCCTGTCCCTGCTGGCTGCTCCTTGTCCCCGACAGGCCGTCTCTTTGGCCCCCTGTTTAGATTCAGCATCCGGGTGGGAGCCAGGGGCTAAAAATACTCCTCGTGTGTTTAAATGATTCTTGGAAAATAAACTTCCCCATCTTGGCTCTCGGTTTGCACACTTGCTGGCCCTGCTTCCTGTGGCTCTGATCTGACAGTGCGGGGGCAGGGGAAGGGCGGAGGCAGGGGAGTGTATAAGGGTCTATAGAGGCCTGGAGTCATGATGGGTGGTGGTGGTGGTACGTGCACGTGCACACATGTACCTGTAAAGGCTGCCGTGTCACAAAACTCCAGCAGGCACCGGTACAGAGACTATATTGTGACTGGTGCCCTTGTGTGGTGTGATCCTGAGGCTCTGTGCTTATGTGTGGGTTATGGGTGGGCAGATGCAAGGTGGCCTTGCATGCACGGAGGCATGGCTTCACTGCTCTGGGCCTTAGTTTATCTGCTTGCAAAATGAGCTAAGCTTGGCCCTTCCATCTAACTGTGTCTGGCTGTCCCCAGGCTCCTGCTGGTGCCCTTGGGAGGAAGGCCAGGCCTATCTCCACGGGTGGGGCGCTGCTCCTGCACCTTGCATGACACGCTTCGGCCAGTTCTGTTTGTTTATCTCAGTAAGGACAAAGGCATTATCTCCTCTAGAGTCCAAGGACTTGTCCCGGGGCCCAGGCACCTGGGGAGGGGTTTCCTTTGAAGGAGAGCTACAGGACAGACAAAGTCACAAGCCAGTTCCTTCCTCTGAGCAATAACCCCAGCTGAAACTGGACACGTGGAAGGCTTAGTCCAAGTTCTCTGTCCCCTGTCCCTCTCCCTGTCCCAGGCTGCTACAAGGCCTGGCTGCTACAAGGCCTGGGACAGGGAGAGGGACAGGAGACAGAGAAGGGTACATTTTGGAAAATATTTGGTCTTTCAGCAACACACACTATTGTTTCCTCTGTGCCTGAGGATTCAGGGAGAAAAAACCCAGTCTGTGCCCTTCCTCCAAGACTCCCGACCAAAGGGCAGACATGGGGCACAGCAGTACCAGGCGATGAGAGGGCCCCAGACACACCTGGAGCATGAGCCCCAGAGCCACCCAGACCTGGGTTTGAGTCCCCGTCCACTGCTGACTAGCTAGTGATGTACCTTTGGTAATTTAATTCACCTGAGCTTCAGTTCCACATCTGTAAAATGGGGACGGTGATGACATTTACCTCATAGGGTTGTTATAAAGATGAAACAAGATGCCTGGCCAAGGGGATGTATTCAATAATTGGTGGTGATCATATCTAACAGCAAGAGCACTGAAGGATGGGTAGGACCTACAGGTGGGGGAGAAACTGGCCGCTTCCAGGAATGAGAGTAGGGAACACTGGGTGGAGGTTGGAATCCCGAGGAGTGATACACTGGCTCATCTCTGTGGTAAGTAGCAGATACATGGTGGGGTGGCAGTCCCCCTGTGCAAAGAAGAAACTGCAAGACCCCTCATGGGGCCCACCCCTCCTCAGACATTCTCTCCAGCATCCCACCCTGCCCCCCCATACACTGAGCGGTCCACTGAGGCAGGCCTCCCAGCCTGCCCTTTGCCCAGAGTTGCCTAAGGTCACCCAGAGCAACAGGGGGAGCTGAGGGGGCCGGCTGAGGCCCAGGCTGCTCTGCAGCTCTCCTGTCCCTGCCTTGTTGGGTGAGGGTCAGGGTTGTTGTCAGTCCGGGGCCCTTCCGCATTCCTGCTGCAGGAATTGTTTGGGCGGGGGACCAGGTTCTCATGTCACTTTGCTCCGGCCAGCCCTTCACCTTCCCTAGGAGCTGCAGGATCACCCGCATGACCTCTAACGTGCCGCTCCACCACTGGCTCTGTCCCTGGCTGTCTGCCAGTAGACCTGTCCTGTCTGGATTTCCTGCAGCCTTCTCCCAGCATATGGTCAGCACCCAGTTAGGGTTACAGATAAATTGGACTTTCAGATAAACGATTTTTTTAGTATACATATATCCCCCAAATTGCACGGAACATACTTATACTAAAACGTTATTTGTTCATCTGAAATTGAAATTTCACTGGGTGTCCTGTATTTGTGTTTACTATGTCTGGTGACACTACCCCATCCACCTACCTCAAGGAAACAGACTGAGAGAGAAGGGGGAACAAAAGAAGGGCCAAGAGACTGAGACTGAGACTGAGACTGCCACCACCAGTTCCTCCTCTTGACCATCTTCCTCTCTCACTCCAGCTGGCCACCCACACCTTCCAGGAACAGATAGTAAACTGGGCAATGGGTTTTCCCTCCCAGAATGGGTGATTCCCGGTGGCAGAGGGCAGCTGGGCACGCCTCAGAGAGGATGTGGGAGCAGGCCTTTCTGCCTTTGGATTTCCTCCCCAGTTTTCCAACAACCTGGAAGAGGCCATTGCCAGGGAAATCTCTTATTCCCACTCCTTCGACAGGGCCTGACTCCTGCCTTACTAAGCTGGAGGTGCCAGGACTCCTTTCCTGCAGCCCAGCCCCCTCTTGCGGAAGGGAACCCTCAAGACAGCGCCTGGCTGCCAACCCCCAGGTGGAATGAGAAAGCTCCTGGTGCCAGGGTTTTATTTACAGACTGAGATGAGACTTAAGAGGTGCAGGCCCCCCGCTCAGGGGTGGAGTGCCTGTCTACATCACGGCTTGTAGTGCAGGAAGAGCAGGATTCAGACCCCAGCAGGCGGCTGAGTATTCTGTCCAAATTAGATGCTCCTCTTCCAGTTCCTTTCACCGCATAATCTCCACGATGTGTTTTACTACCGTTATCACTGTTTGCACACCTACTCTGTCATGCCAGACCCTTTGTAAGGTACTTTACACGGGTTAGCTCACATAATCCTGACAGCAACCTTTAGAATCTAAGCTCTCAGTGCAACGGCCTCCTCAGGACAGCAGGGGTTTTCATGTTTTGTTTGCTGTTTGAGGTGGACACTGTGATGCTGAGCTCAGAGTCCTCTTCAAGGAACGGCTTGTCCCAGCCATGAGTGCTGCCAGAGCACAGACGCCTTCGGCTCTCGGCCTCTCCTAGGAGAGGAAGCCTTTTCATTTAAGGTCATACTCCTTCCTGAGGAGGCCCCAGCCAATGACCAATCCATGCAGAGGTATAGAGGGTTAGCCCAGTTTGGGGTGACTCCAAAGGACCATTCCAGCTTCAGAGCTCTCTGCAGGGCCAAGTGAGGTTACCAATGGGCCTGCGTGGCATTTCCACTTCTCCCCTTTTCCTGCTTCCTTCCACTCTGTTCCACAGGTGTTGGTCCTAGAGGCACTCCTTAATAGACATCCTGCACACTAGCCTCCATCAGCTTCCCAGGGGACGCCAATCTACAGGACGGAGACACATCAGTGCCCAGACAGCAGAAAGCACGTAGCAGGCTCTCAATCAGTACTGGATTGGAAGAACCCTGGGGCAGGCGTTGCTAGTCCTGATTCTACACAAATGAGAGTGTAATAATAGCAGCTAATATTTAGTCAGGTAAAACTATTTGACATGCTTAATATCTCAATCCTTAGAACAAGCTTCTGAGATGGGTATCTCTATTTTCAATGAGGAAATAAAATACCTGGGACTCATGGCTAGCAAGTAATACAGCAGTAGTAGGATTTGGACCCAGTGTGATACTCAAGCCCACCTTCTGATCATCAGCATGCTCTGCCATTTTTCTGAAGGAAACAGGCTTAGAGAGGTAAAGGAACTTGCTCCTTGCCAGGTCCACAAACCATGCAGTCCTTGCTGCTTCTCTCGACCTGAGTGCTACTGGCCTGGAAGTGTTTCAAGGAATCCACACTTATAGGGGAGTGTGGCTGTGAAAATCTCTAAGCCAGCTGGAGATTCTGGGGACATATGCTGTGCCCTAGACCTGGAATGCTCCGCCTTGTCCTTACTGGCTTTGTGGT
This sequence comes from Pteropus vampyrus, assembly GCF_000151845.1. Taxonomy (NCBI): domain Eukaryota; kingdom Metazoa; phylum Chordata; class Mammalia; order Chiroptera; family Pteropodidae; genus Pteropus; species Pteropus vampyrus. The sequence continues at coordinate 2,180,128 of NW_011889139.1, forward strand.
TCTTCTCACGAGGTCTACCATCTAAAACTCAGCTTCAAAGTGGCTCCTTTATGAAGCCTTCCTCAATCTCTACTCCCTTCCTCCTCCTCCTCCAAGACCTTCCAAAGGAAGACTGTAGGCTCACCTCTTAAGTCATCAAGAATATGGAAGTGCCAGGCAGGGCTGGCCGCTCCCTCAGAGGGGAGCTGGAAGCAAATGTTTGCAGGAAGAATAAAAGGAAAAAAAGAATAGAAAGCAAAAAAAGCAAAGCATGGAATTAGCAGGCATTATTCCAGGGTTGGAACTAAATATTTGTCTTGCTCATCGGGCAGTCCTGAGAGAAAAGCCTGGTATCCCAAGCTCTATTTATGCTGTCAGTAACTGACACAATCAACCTGGCTTTGTTACAGTTTAAACAGCTGTTTCCACATGTGGGGCCTGGGCATACAAGGTGCTTAATCCTTGGCTTCCGCTGTCTCCCAGCATCATGCGTGCTCTCTGGGGACTTGGCTTCCCATTCCTTGGGCCTGGCCTGGCCACGATCTCCATGAAGCTGCAGGTCAAACTGGGATTTCACTCTAGTTTAAGTTGTGGCTTCATGTCTAGCTATGGGGTTGAGCCGTATCAGGAGGTGCTTGGAGCATAGTAGGGCAGACTTGCCTGGGCCTACTGCCTGAGGGGCCTCCTGGGAGACAATTCTCTTAAGGGGAAGGGGTTGGATGTGACACATTGGGTCCCAGTTAAGCTTCCGAGTCATAGGGGAGGAGGGAGTTGGAGTTCGGTGTGGCATCTATTAGTCGGCCTCTGGGATTACATTGGGACAGGAAGGGAAATGGCAGGGGCACTTGAAAACAGAGCGATTTCACCCACTTACTTGGCACTGCTTGCAGGGAGCAAGCAGCTCTCCTTTGGAAAACACCCTGGTGGGGTACGAGAGACTGGTGAGCAACTCCCACCCAGGCGCCTGGTCTGTGAGGGGATGCCTGCAGGAGGCAGTGGTGATTTGCATGAGGGGAACCCAGAAAACTGAGTAGTCCACCACCTGGCAGCTGAAAGGACTAATTTAAGACACATTTGAGATATCTTCGGGAGGCTGTCATCGATATGTAGAGGGAGGGTGGGACTTTGTGGGGAGGTAAAAGTAAGATCCAATGAAACCTGTGTCATCACAGTGAGTGACCTTTCATTGAGCCTGAGGCTGCTGTGGCCAGACAAGCACAGACAGCACAGAAGCTGATTCATGAGATGCTGCTGTGTAGAATTTGGTGATGGTTCAAGTTCAGGGACTGGGGTGAAGTTGGCCTGTGGAAAGAGTTTTCTCAAACGAATTATCAATGCAAACAGGTGTAGTGTCACTGCTACCACCTCCAGGGCATTACCTGGGCAGTGGAGCAGGCCCTTGACTTCAGCATTTCTTTACAAATCAGTTACGGAGTTTAGGTTTCCCTCCAAATGTATCCTGGTTATTTCCCCAGAATCCAAATCAGGCAAGCTTTCTTTCTCCTTTCCTTTTCTGTCTCTTTCCCTTTCTCTTTTTTGACACATATCAGTTTTGGATTGAGGCCTAGAATTTCCATTATCATCAATGAGGAGAGATGAGAAGACCAAAGTTGAGTTCATAAACCCTAGAGAAAAGACAATGCGCTGCCTCTTTGGGTCTCAGCACAGCCAGGAATGAATGGACGGCAGCTGAGGAGTCTGTCTGCTGTAATGGGCCTGTTGTGGTGGCCGGATGGACATGTGGTATTTGGTTTACAGCCCAGGCTTGTGGGTGCAAACACCTGGGTATAAACGGTCAGGCTCAATTGTTATCCCTTCTTTCCCAGGAAAGGCCAGGAAGGAAAAGGCCTCAGCTTAAGGGAGGAGGCATTGTCCTCAGTGGGTTAAGCACCATCAGGTAGCCCAGTCTGGCAGGGGGCCAGGGAGCAGCACGAGAATCTCATAGCCGCCGTGACTGGTGGTTGCCTTTCCAAGAACAGCTTATCAGTGCTTGTCTTTCCCATCCAGCCTCTGGACCTATCACATCCCTTTTTAAACCCTATAAGATACTATCAGACACTTCAAAGTACAACTTGGAGCTAGAGGCCTTCACCTGACCGAGTTCTTTTCTCCCTCCCTAGTCTCACTTCCCCTTCTACATGCCCCTGCCTCCTTCCCTCTGTCCAGTTCCTAAGGTCCCTGGGCCACCAGAAGTAAAAAGAACAAACCTAGGATGTCACTCTCCATCAAGAGTCACTGCATGGCTATTTTGGTCCCAAGAGTTTTTCATCTCCAGGAAGAGGGCAAGGAGGCTGCTTTCAGGACACCCACCTCCTCTCCTTATGTAACAATACTCTGTATTTGCATAAGTTGTCAGTTGTAAAAGAGCTTCACCATTCACCTTCTCAATCAGTGCTCATCATAACACTATAGTCAAGGTCATTATGACTCACTCTCATTCTTTGTCAAAGGTCCCGGAGGCTCACTGACAGATTGTCTTGCCAGGAGTTGCTAAATTGTAGATTACAGACTCCAGTTCACAGAGAAGTAGGATGCAACCAGATTAACCTGGGTTTGAACTTTGGGCAAGAGACTTATCTTACTGAGTCTCAGTTTCTTCACCTATAAAAAAGATGATCACGCTGTGGCGAGCATTACATAATGGATGAAACATGCACAGCAATAGTAGATATCCACTCAACGTCCAAGTGCCTCCTTCACTTCTGGCTCCAAGTGCAGGGCTACATGCCATATAGTAGGTACTGTGGATGAAAAAAGGGCGCTATAATTAATCTAACTGAAAGTAACTTCACAGGGTGATCTGATCATAAATTCCTGACTGGTTGGGTTATGGTGGGTAGTCATACTCCAGGCCTGTAACTCCTTTAGTAAAAGGTTTTTTCTTTGCCTTAAGCAAGCCCTGTCTGTTGTTTTTGTGTATCTAGGTAAAACATCTTTGAAGTACCTCTTTCTCAGACCCCTGAAAACATAACCACCCTCAAGAAGGCATATAATCTTATTATCTTGTAATCCAATCTTTGCCTTGCTTTTTTCCACCTTCATGTAATCTTTACATTCCCTCCTTAATTCCAAATATATAAAAGAAACTGCAAACTGTCATTTATGAAGCTTTTTTCTCAGTCTGTTGGTCTTGCTTCCAGGCATATCTTCTGTCTGGCTCATATAAACTCATAAAAATTTTCTACAACATGCTTATCACCTCCAAAAGGTCTTTCTTAACTACCAACTCCCATGAAACCAGCAGCCCTTGTGAAACAGATCCCTCTTCTTGCCTGGGCCCATGAACCGTGGTTTCTAGAAATAGGTAGTAAATGACATCTGATTCTTTCTTCTGGTTCAGAGATTCTTATTGAATAAAAGACAGTACTAAAAGAATGTTTGATGTATGAGTGATAAACTGCTTCTCAGTTTCCCATCCCTCCCAAAGTGAAAGGATGTTTATTTACAGCTGTGGGCAGCAGGGAGCTCTGCAAACAAGGAGTGGCAGCAGTAACTTTCTCCAGCTGGCACAACGAAAGGCCGCAGGACCTGAGGCTGGCTCCCTAGAAATGTCCACTTCCAGGTGCTCCAAGTACTACCTACCTGTGGTCTCTGAAGGGAGGTTCACCCTCATTGGCTGGCTTTTCCTCCCTGCCCAGATGTACTGAGTAGCAAAATGGCTTCAGAAACACACCCTGCTGCCGTGGTGTTTCCAGCAGACCAAATAAGAATCTCTCCTTTTGCTAGGAACAATTCTGTGGGAGCTCCTCGGCGCTTTGGCAGCAATACATTATCAGCTTTCTGAAGGTTTAAGAGGTCAAAGGTGTCACAGTGGACATTTGATACAGAGCCCTCACAGGTTGCTCAAGCAGCACCCCACCCTGCACCTTTATTTCAACCTGAGCAACTCCATCTGCTTTAGGTATCCGTCCTTCAGATGAAATGTAGTTGGAAGAAAGGATCTAGTCCCAGTGTTGTTTCAAAACAACAGCTGAACTAATGCAACCCTTTAATTATTCACAAAGAAATAAGTGACCTGCTCAAAGAGTAGAGCAAACACTGCAGACTCGATTTCTAGTCCACTGCTTTCTGTGGTGTTCATGACTGCCTTGAATTTGGAGCTACAGCAGCCTCTGATGACCATAGGCATCCCCTGATCCATTCTAGGAGACTCCCTGCTTATCCCCAATGTGGAAGTTCCGTTCTTCCTACCCAGTCTATAAGCCCAGTAAACACTAGGGTTTAGCCAACAGCAACAGAGGATCCTGCTGTGGAGAATTGAAGAAGCCCACTCCCAGTGGCTCCCAACGGCCTGGGTCACCTCCACCAGCCCACTCTCCTTTCTGGGCTCGCCTCTTCTGTTCTCTAGGCCACACTCAGCTACGACTGGGCTCTCTCCAGCATGCTTCCTCCCTTTCCAAAGCCCTTCTAGTCTTTCTACCACCGCCTGCCTGATTCCTTTTTTTTTTTTTCCCTCCACTTACTTTGATTTTCTTGGGGCACTAATATTAAAACTATTATGCATCTGTGTTCCTCTTGGGCTTGTGCTAAGATCCAATGTTTATTACCAAGAGAAATATTTAGCAAAAGTGGATTGTGTATAAAAAAGAGTCAAATTACAGCAAACCAAATTTTGTTTATAACAAAATGGTGTCAAATAGATCTGTGTGTACTTACATAAACCATATAAAAATGTCTGCAAACATACCAAAATAATTGGCAATATAAAACATTTTTATTATAACTGGTCTGACCTTCAAAGCCCTTCACAACATGGTTTCTGCCTGCTTGCTATCTTCTACTATGCTCCTTGTCCACCTTTAACTCAGAGCAAACAGGCCTGCACAGCCTCCACAATGTACCACCTCTGCTCCCTTGCCTGTCTAGACTGCTGGCCTATTCTACATGCTTCTGACAAAGAAATTCTGACCTTACTTCATGTGCAGCTCACTTCCCTTTACAATTTACTTTTCCCTAAGTACTTTGTCAACAGCCTACTGATGTCTTCAGTCAGCACTTCATCAGAGACAGTTATGTCTAGGGAGCTTTCGTTAATTACTTCACTCCTCCTTACATGTGTGCATATGCATGTCACCTTTTCCTAATTAGACTAGAAATAATGATCCATTCCCTGGAGCAGTGGTTTCCTTAAACGCAAACTTACTGCCAAATAATCTCTTCTGAGGACCTTATTAAAATGCAGATTCTTGGACTGCATGGGAAAATAATCTCATAAATCTAGGGGTAGATAGGCACAGAACACAAGTATATGACAATGATAGCTAGGACCCTGGAATCAGCACACTTAGCAACCTCCTAGTTGATTTCAGTGATGCTGATGAACTAGCAGGTCAGGAACCAAGCACAAAGCTTTGTATCTATAACATGCTCACATGTTTCTATCTGTATGCCTCTGGACTGGTAATGGACTTGATCATAACAGTATTGTTATATCTGTGTTCTGTTTCCCTAAATGAGGAAGGAATACTACTGAGTACCTAATAGCTGTCAGGCACTGTGGCTATTTACATATATCATCTATTCCTTATAACCTTTTGAAGTAAAGTGGTATTCTCATTGGGCATCAGAAATCTGAGTCTAAGGAACTTGTTTTAGGTTACAGTTGTTGTAACAGCAGAGCTAGAATCTGACCTCTGACTGAATGGATTCAAAGTCTATGACCTTTCTACTTAACAGCGGGTATAAACTGGTGATTTGTATCTGGCCTGCAGGTAGGTTTTACTTGGACAGTACAATGTTTAACCTTAAAAAAAAAAATCAATTGCCAACATTTCTAAATTAGATATTTTGTATTAATATCTGGATCTGGCTTTTCTTCCGGGGAAAAAAATAGGAAATACGGGGGCCCACTTTCCTATACGGCAACAATTAAATGCAGCCTTTAGATGGATGTGTGCTCTAGAACTCGCCATAGCCCCCACTGCTCCTCATTCTCATCCATGGCTGGACCTGCCTCTCTTACACTCTGTTCCCAACCTAGTCCCTATAGGCCTCTTACTTTGCAACTCTTACACACTTATTATCTTGCTTCCCACTGTTCAGGAAGTTTGGTGACTCTAGAGGCAGCTTCTTTTTTATTGTTCTGTCTCGTATGGGTCTCTGATCATAGAGGTTTGTGCATTTCTGTCTTTGTGATTTCAATACTAAGGAATCTGCTGGTATATCAGCAAGAAAAACTGGGATCTCTGTTCTCTAAGCTACATATTTTGGCTCTGGCCTAGTAAAATTCTATATTCCACCTTTAAAATAGTTGGGGGAAATGTGGCAATTCACCTACTCGCTCCAATTCAATGGTATTTGCCATTAAGGAATCCACAGTGAGCAATGCCACCAAGTGGTAGAGAGATTCCATGTAGAACTGCCACTCTCAGCCACACAGACTAGGAAACTGAAGACTTCTCTCAATTTACAGGGCCATTCAGAAATGAGAAACAAAATGCTTACTCAACTCCATAAGCTGGTCCTTTTCAAGGACCATTCTGCCTTTTAAAAGCCAGAGAGACAGACTGGCACTTTAGGAGCTCCGCTTCATTTCCGATGACTTTTTGGATCCTTTTTCTGTTTGTTCGTTTCCTTAAACAAGCTATAGTTGCTGCCAATTCAACGTTCTGTTCTATACATTTTTAATGTGCACTCCTGTTTTTGGAGAATGTGAGCAAAGAGCTATTAAATTCTTTTAGTGTCAGTATAGCAAGGAAATAAAAAAACCTCTTTCAAAGTAGGATTGAATCTCATGGGGGTAGGATTGCACATTCATTGAGCACATACCAAGAAACTAGGACAGGCATTTATATACTTTGTTTACTTAATATAAAAGCTGGAGAGGTAGGTATTCTAATTTTAAAGATAAACAAGTGGGTTGAGGATGAAGGATCCACATCTCTAAATCTTCGACTCAGGATAATTTCAAGGCATTATACAAATAAAAGGTCTTCCTCTTCTTCACCTCATCTCCTAATCGGCATGTAAAATATTATAAGACCTCCTTTATCAATTCTCAGTTTACCACCTGTTCTCTATCTTTCTTCCTCACCCCCTTCAATGCCTTCCAAATAATTCCCTAACAGGTATATCAGCCAAGTTCGAATCAATTCACCTGGTCAGTCCGGGTATTTTGTTCTACCTTCGACAGTTTCCACTCTCTCAGAGATGAAGCAGCCACTCTATAAGCCGAGTAGGTATTATTCAAGTAGGAGAATTAAAACAAGGTCACAGAGAGAAAGGCTGAAGAATTTGACTTTGAGTGTGTGTGTGTTTACGTGTATAGAGGAAAAATAGCACATAGATGCATCCACAGTATTTAATTGTTTGGATAATAGTTACAGATAAACAGGTATACTCCATATACAATTACCAATACTTTTTTATACAGTTCATATTTCAGTACATCAACACTATTTTATTTACACTCTATTTATGTACATTAACATCTTTCTAAAGTCAGTGCATTGTCAACAAGTTTTATACAGTAATTTACATGGTGAATGTAGTTAATAGTTAATTTAATAAATTTTCTGCTAGTCATGAATTAAAAAAAATAATTACAACCAATATAACAAACACAGATCAAACAACATTAGTAGATTGTGCTACCTGCTTAAATAAAACATCTGTAAGGAAATTATTTAAAATCTTTCACTTTTTCATGGGACTTGTCCAGGGAGGAATAGACTTTATATACTGAAAATCACAAAACTATAAAGTCTGCATTTTGTCTGACTTCATCACATTATACCATTTAGGCCACTCCTTCCTACTTGCAATTATAATTTTCTTCTGAATAGGCTTTCAACTTTTTAAATGCTCTCAGAAGAACTGGATAGTAACTGGCCTTGGATATCAGAACATGTATGCTTAATTACACTGGTGCCTACTATCTATGAGGAAGGAAGGGTAATATGATCTGAATGCTTCCAGGGTCCAGATGAATAAAAAAAGACTGAAAAAAAAAGTGAATATTTACTTTGAATATATATTTAAAAACAATACAAGAAAAAAATGCTGCCTGAAATAAATAATATTTATATTTTTGTTCCAGTCTTGAATTATCAGAGGAAAAAATAAAGTGAGCAAAGAAACATAACTTTTGATGACCACTACTGTGAAATTATAAAAAGAAGACAAATACCAGAATAAAAAATAAATGGACTTGCAAACAAAAGTTTACTCCTAAAACCACCAATTTCATTAAAAATACTTATATACTATCAATGTTTGGGATGTGTTTTGTTTTTAAATTTAATATGCTGGGGGAAAATACCCCAATTCAAGTTAATTTATAGCCCTTACAGCCATCAAATATGAACAAGTTTGAGAAGTTCACATCTGTATGTATTCTCTCCTTTTTTAAAGTGCAAAACAAAGAAACAAAGAAAAAGAACAACCACTAATTGTGGAACACCATCTAGCTCTGATGCCACTTTCCTTCTCAGAAGCTCTTTGTGCAACATGTGCATGTGAAGATGGTGCAAATATTGGCAACTACCCTAACCACACTCAGCAGTGGGGGGTAGAATACATTTTTGAGGACACTTGAAGTATCCTCCAAAGTATGATGCCTCCATCTGGAGGATCATTTTAGCTGGATTTCCCAGTATGCTTTTTTTTTCTCTATAGGGTCTCCCAACCAAGGCCCTGGGTAGAAGGCACACAGCTCTTAAGAGAGCCTCCCTTTCAGACTGACCACTATATATGGCTCTGCCACCATGACTGGCCGTGTATTAAACACAAACACAACAAAAACAAAAAGCAAGAAGGACATAGAAAGAGTGGGAACATAGTTTAAAAAATAAATTGAAAAATCTGTGTCCATGCCATAAGAATCCTTTGCACATCATCATGATCTTGCTTTCTCTGTCTCATCAATATAATGGAATAAAACTTCAGGAAAAAGGAGGTAGCATATCATGTCGTCCCCAGACAACACTACAAGTTTTTTGTTTTATTTTGACTCCAAGGAAATTCTTAGTATTTTGTTATGATTACTGGTAAACTCTATACTCACTACGTATTTGTTCATATCTGGACAAGCACAATTTAGTTCTTATTTGGTCCCAGGTGGCTGGTGCCAAACCCTTTTGTTTACAGGCTAATGGTGGGCTCTGCCTGAAAGTTCTCTACCAGAGAGCTTGTGTGAGACACTTCCAAACAAAATTATTACTACTATTATGTTAACTGCTATTTTAATTAGGATTTTTATTTTGTGCTTCAGGGTCACAGGATAAAATAACTACATTTAGCTTGCCTTTCAGTGACGCTTTTGCCAAATGTCAGCTACAGGGAGTCATCTCCCTCACCACCAGCCTGTCTAGCAGCCAGAGTGGTAGCTTCACTGTAACACACAGTACTTTTTGTAATCGGACTCAAAGTCTTCGTCCATGCTGCTTGTGTCTGCCATCTTTTTGCCATCGATCTTTGGCAGAAATTGTGCATAGTCTATCCCCTGCTGCTCATAGAAAAGAATGTAGGCAGAGTCGGTATCAATTTCATCAGGGTGAAGTTCCTAAAGAGGCAAGAAAAGCCTTTAATAAAAAAGCCATCACTCTGCTGGCTCTTAGTCCTTGCCAGGGCAGAGAGGACTAATCTTCTTTAATTACTAAAACTATCTGCTTCCAATCGGCTTAATATTTTGGCTGTCTCACACCTGCCCATAAAATAAGCTCCATTATTTTCAGTGGTTGTTTTAGGGAAAATAGTCTGACCACAGATAAGTCAAACGAATGACAAAAAAACAAAAGCAAAAACAAACCCCCCTCTTCAAACATTTTCTAACAGCTGAAAAGAACTTTTTCTCATCAACCAGTACTTTCCCTCCCTTACTACTCATGTTTTCATTTCCTATTCTGCGTATCATTTTTGTTCCTTTAAAACTAAAGACATCTATATACTGATTCTAAGAGAAATATCTCTTCCTATTTAGGAGAAAGTCCATTATTTCAATAAATGTCTCCCAACTCTGTTGACATTTCTGTTTCTTTTATTCAAAGATGAGGGATATTTACCTTACAGCTGCTGTCATTGTAACAGTACCACTTGCTGTTTGGGTTTTTGGCATAAGTGACATAATGGCCCCCGCCCAGAATTCCTGAATGGCACTGTGAGAGAGAAGAAAGTGGAGGTATGTTAGTAGTCAATAGTACTCTGGCCAGAGCACAATACTAGGATCCGATCAAGAAAACACTTATTACTTAGGTGGTTAAGAAGGAATATTTTTTTGGGGGAAAAAAAAAAAAAAGGAATATTTTGGAACCATTTAACCTTTACCCAAAAACAAAACAAAAAGCAAAATTTAAAATTCAAAAGCTCCAACTCTAAACATTTTTCCATAGGAACACACAATTGTGAATAACTTGAACATGTGATTTCAGTTATAATGATTACATGACTATCTCCTGCAATTCTCTGTGAGCATCTTGGATTCTATCCAGAAAGCCCAGATATCTGTTGCTAACTTTGTCTATCACCAGGCTGGCCCTGAAAAAAATGATGAATGAAAGAATGAAAATGAACGAACAAACCACTGAAACAATGCAGATCAAATACAACAAACAACTTACCGAAATTGCATATAGATTATAAATAGGCTTAACATGAATATCTTCTCTTTGGTCATCAGTGCTATCTTCTTCACTGTGGTTTTCAAGCTGACCATTGCTGTAACCATTGCCACATGCCTCATGTTCATAAAGAAACCCGTTGGCCAAAGCTACTTCGTGGTCCTGAGGGGTGACTAGCTCAGGTTGGCTGCCTCCCAGCATGTGCCCTCGGCTCAAGGCATCGGCCAGCTCACAAACCTGCCCAGCCCCATTCTCTTTGTTTACATCCAAATTCTCCTTACTACTTGACAGTTTATTTTTGCTGCCGATCTGGGGTAGCCGGAGCCTCCCTTTACTTCTCCCTAAAGTCCGTGGACTGCTGTTAGGGCTGCTGTTTTTGCTGGAGGGACAGCTGGTTCCATTTTTTCTTGATGAAGAAGGTGAACCTGACAAAGGGAGAAGGACAGATTCATAAATCCAAATGCCACAAGTTAAACCAGCCATTAAATGCTAACTTTAAAGCCAATCTCACAAATGCACACATAAAGGTAAAGACGGGGGAGTCTTGACTGGCTACTCTTTAGTTCCTATTATGTAACCAAGAAGTTACATTCTTATCTCCCTACTGCAAAGCCCCTAAAGACAGCAATGTCTTGAAAAGGTAAATTGCCATATAGGAACTCAGAAAATAGCAGAAAAGTGATATATGTCAGATTTAGTTTAAAGCAGTATTAATAGACTAAGGAATTTTACAAATACATACTCTTTTTCTTTGTAAAATTAGATAAAAAAATATCAATTATTAAGAACTTACTATTGCTAGGCATGGTATTGGAAACCATTATCTCTACCTCTCACAACAATCCTGTCAGGCAGTAGGTCTTAAAGTTTTTGGTCACAGCTCTACCCCCTGCCACCCCTACCCCAAGCCCACTTCCTTATATATCCTTAAAAATTGTTGAGGACCTCTAGCACTTTTGTTTATGTGGGTAAGATCTACTATTACCATATTAGAAATTAAAACTGAGGAATCTAAAAAACACAATGCACAAGCACATATTTCACTGGTGATATCATCACGTCATGCTGGTTCTGACTTCACTGTTCAATTGTGAGGGGATAAGAGTGAAAAGGCAAAAAGTATCTTAGTATTTCTATGAAAATAGTTCTGATCCCCCAGGACTTCTGAAAGGGTCTCAAGGACTCTGCAGGGGTTCCTGGACCATACTTTTAACAATCTCTGCAGTAAGGGAACAGGATGACAGCCACCATTCATGTTCACCATGTCAGGCATCATGTTAAAGTGCTTCACTCCTGACGTAGGAAAACTTCACAGTCTGTGAACTTGGTATTATCTCCATTTTATGAATGAGAAAATAGATTTAAGGAGGCTGTATCTCTTGCTAAAAGTCACATAGCTCAAATCTAGATCGGTCTGATTCCAGATAAGTTCCTTCCACCTCACCAAGCTGTTGCTCTAGAAGGAAACACAGAGGAAAACGTGCAGCCTCCCTTGGGGTGGTGTCTGGGCTCCATGAGGTCCCCTCCGGGCCTCATTACCTTTAGGGCTACTGATGATATTTGCGCTGAGTGAGGATGGACTCTTGCTCAGGAGCACATCCTCTTCCCCAGCTGAGTTCTGGGCATCCACTTTCTTCACCTCTCCAGCCGGAACCCTGGGCTCAGAGAGTTCATCCCCCTGGGGTGTGAGTGGTTTCCGCTGGCAGAGAGCCGGGTCTCTTGGTACTAAAAAAGCACTAGGGTCAAAACTTTCACGAGGAAATTTAACAATTTTCTGTGATTTTATCCATCGACCATTTACGAACTGAAATCGTTTGAGGTGAATAATCTGGAGAAGAGAAGGTAGAAAACACTTGGGAGGTTAAAGGGCTCTGAGGATACAAAATTTACATTAAAAAAAACCAAGTCTAATACATGTGAATATTAAAAAATATATAATAACATTAACATCTTTTTTTCAAAAAATATATTTTATTACATAACATAGTTATCAGTAGGGCCACTGACCATTAGCTAGCTATGTGGTTAACACGATAATCTCCCTAATTTCATAGTCTGTGTATATCCAAAAGTATCCAAATTTCTTCAACATCCTAGGAGTCTATTTGCATGTACTCATCAGCTTTCTAAGCTTGTGATGCACACTGACCTCTACCTGTCTCGCATGTCACAGAAGATGCATTCACAAATACTCTCATAGGAGACTATACTAAATGTTTTGAAGAAAAATGGAGTTTTTTTTTTAATAGATGAAACTTACCTAATCTCCATATCCTTTGGTGGCCACCAGGGGAGTTTCCCTAATGGGGTGGGGATGGGGGGGGTCCTAAAGAGCATAAGAGTCTCCCTTATTTTTCAGAAGGATGAATTCCTCTAGTCTTACATAACAGTGTTATTGTGCTCTCTATAGAGGGCACAGATCTTTGCTGGTGACTTCTACTTTAAATGCTTAACAATTTACTGTTTATATAAGGAGAATTCCCTTCCTAAGAGGCATGCTGGCGTGTGAAGCTAACAGAAGCCCACCAAGCTCTCAACATAACATCTACTCATCATTAGTCTTTAAAGAGCTCAAAAAAAATAGTTTTTATAAATGTCTTTACTCCATGATGTTTTATGTGATTGTTATACGGGTATATATAATTGTCAAAATATATCAAACTAGATATTTAAAATGTATGCATTTGATTCCATGTTAATTATACCTCAAGTAAAACAAACAAACAAAAAAACTGTCCTCCTTCTCACCTACCTGTCTCCAAGCCTGCCCTCTTCTTCCCTTCCCTTAGTTCCCATTGAGTTAGCTAACCAACATTATTAATTTCTTGTGTTATCTTCCCTGAGAAGTTGTCCTGATCTAAGAAAAGAAAGACCTACATTCACAGTTTTAGAGAGTAACAGGAAGAAGACATGAATAAAAACATACGAGGTCTGGTTAAAATATACCAGTGCCTTATAGTTACACTTACTATGATGTTTCCAGTCTTTTAAGGAAAAAGCTTTCCTTCTTTCCTTCCTTCCTCCTCTGCGCCCCCCCTCTTTTTTTTACTGTCCAAAGTATTTCTTAATTGTCCATTTATCAAGAGAAACTATTCCTTAGCCTAAATATTCATATTTCATAGTTCAGGAACACAGGTCAATGACAAAATTCCATGGAACGTGACTCAAAGAAATTCTTTCCATTCCAAAATCACTTTACACTCTGAAAGATACCAGCCTTCCTCATTGCCTCAAAATCTTTCACAGAATCATAATTTCTGTAGAAATCTGCGTAAACTTTCTTTCTTGGTTCAGCCATAACAAATTTTTGGAAACCTGCAACCCTAGGGAAACAATGATTGCCCCAACAATATAAAATTGCAGACATTTGGCCAGAAGGCCACGCTTCTGAGTTTTCGTCAAAGCAATGGAAGGCATGGTAGTTATATTCTCATATGTATGGGAACCCTGCATACACGAGAGTCAGACTCTACATGCACCAGAGATTCCAAAAAAAGCCTTCTTAAACAAATAGGAAGATTTGTCATTTCAAACTCTTCTGACAAGCAACAGGAGAGTCTCCTAATCCATGAAGAGAGAAGGAAGAAGTAAATAAAATCTAAAAGAACACTTAGCTTCAGTGCATTTGTGTGCCTGTGTACAGACACTTAACTCAGCAGTGAGCTGTGGCCATGTGACCAAGCACAGTAGAATTGGAGGCTCCAGGCTCATTTGTTCTTCTACAGTCCACCAAGGGTAAGCCTAAAGCTTCCTCTCTCCCTAGAGCCAAAAGTGCATTCATTTTCACTTTCTTCTGAAGTTCAAATTCACCAGGTTGTACCACTTGTGGCACTTCTCACATACTGTGCCGAACTGTAGTTACTGGTCTATATGACTTCTCTCTCGTTCTAGGCTGTGTGCTCTTTAGAAACAGGAACCAGCACAATTTCTGTAGAGCAATTAATCTCTGTGTGCAACATAAAAATCTTTCATAGTAAAAGTATTTTAAGCTCTGCTGCAGGGAGGATTTTATTTTCAAAAATAATAAATCTCCATTTGTTCATGACTTCTTTCCCTTATACCAAACTTCTGCTCTCTCAGAGGAAGGACTGTAACATACCAGGATGGGTGGAAGCCTCCAGAGATCCAGCTTCTTGGTTGCCAGGCAGTGGGTCTTACACTTGGAGCAGTAGTACATCTCATTTTCCCCTAGCTCTTCCTCACTGGTGAAAGCACGGAGACAGCTGTCCAAGTTGATGGGCTCAGCTTGTGCTCGCCGACTCTGTTCCACACTCTCGTGCTCATCTACAACCTGCAAGTGGAGGGAAATGCAGAATGGGAGAAGGGTGAGTGGGTGGGAGGGAGGGAGTTTAAAATGGTCACCTGGCTAACCATCATCCTCTAGGTGACTCACTCTCATTTTATTCTACATAAAGAAAAAGAAAATATAACCCAAGCTAGAGTCTTAGAGCAAATATAGCATTATGTACATTTATTCACAAATATCGCATTAATAACATCCTAGATCAAATTTCGATTTATATGACCATAGCTCTTCTTGAAAAATTTGAATCCTTCAAAATGACAAAAACAAACAAAAAATCGCCTGTTTATTTTGCAATTTTGAAATCCTAAAACAGTTTACAGGTGAGCTGGCCTTCAAGCCAGGGGTGTTGCGATTAGGTTATTTATTTTTTAACCAGAAAGATAGGACATTATTAGTACACTGCAGGCTTTACAGAGGCTAGGAGAAATAATATCACTGGAACACAGATGCCAGATCTGAATTAACTAAGAAAAGTACAGAAAAGCTCACCATGAGAAGATAACACACCAGAGCATTAAACCCCACAGGACACAACTCATTTGCATATTGACACCATATAACATAGAGTTATCAGAATACTATGTGTATCATTATCATGTGTCTCCTGCCTCACGGGGGCTCTTTTATCTGAGACTACAATAAAAGAAATGGCAGGCTCAAAAGAGCCTGATTTTGTTGAGAAGGCCCCCAATACCTGCCCAAACCTCTGTGGTCCTATTAACCAGCATGGTAGGCTTTGGAGCAAGAAGATGGTAAACAAAGGAAAGGAGAGAGAGCAAAGGGGGTGGGAGGGGTCGATGTGTAAGGATGTGTGTTGGAGGTGGCGTGGAATCAGAAGGGAGAGAAAGAGGGACCTAGAATGCAACAGAAGAGGAAGAATTTTTCCCTCTCTGATTCTTGGCTGTCACTTAATAAAGCAATCAAGAACCAGGGTGAGTGGGGCATAGTATCAGGACTATAAATGCTACCGTGAGACTTCACACACGGATCTTTTTATCTCAAGGTGGAGCTCAGACTACATATCCAACAATGAATGCCTCCCTTTCTGGCAAAGGTCACACACATGTCCATCACCCCAGCTATTACTCCTCCCTTCCAAAGATGAATTGGTTCTCTTTGTCTGAGACAATTTCCCTCTGGTTTCCCTGGTTTCCCTTTACAAGGGAAACACTGGGCTGCCTAGATTACAAACTAGCACATTACATGACACTCAGTTTAAAACAGATTTCCAGGCAACATTTTCCCTAAATGAGAGGATGGCTGAGTCACAGGCTGTCAAATGCTTCTACTCTATAAACTATGACGGTTGAGGTTGATTATGCAATAAAGAATTTTAGCACTGTATCACCATCCATTCCAAAATAAACTCATTTAAAAAAGGGAGAAAACCCTTCCTTTCAGAAAAGGAAAAACCGAATGTTTCAAAACAATTTTTTTTTTAATGAAAAAATAAAACAAACCCTTAAATGTTGTATCATGGTTGTTGAAATCAGAAAAGGGAAAGAATTACATCATATATAGTAGTGTCTCTTTTCTCAGAGCCAGTTAAGCCAGTTAAACATTATCTCTATTATCTCTACCAAAGGTGCTTTACCACAAATTCAG
Source organism: Pteropus vampyrus (assembly GCF_000151845.1). Lineage (NCBI taxonomy): Eukaryota > Metazoa > Chordata > Mammalia > Chiroptera > Pteropodidae > Pteropus > Pteropus vampyrus. Next base: position 2,196,574 of record NW_011889139.1, read on the forward strand.
TATGCCAGTAAAGAATGTTTACTTTTATTGACTATATTTTCTATGAAACTCACAGGCTATAGAGCTATATGAGGACAGGGAAGAAAGCTAATTAAGAAAAACATATTTGTGGACTTACAGTAATTTCCCTAAATGACAAAGATTTCCTTCACCTCTTGGAATCCACTCCCAGATCCTCTACTATTATTCAAAAAGCCTAAATTACTTACTGGTATCCTTCTCCTTTTTTTCTCAGTTGCTTAAAAGCTCATCCTTACTACAAAAAATAAGATATGAAGTAACAGCTTTCATACATTATAAGACTATTAGAAAAAAGGAGCTCCGGATGTGGTTCCATAGTGTAGCGGTTAGCATGTCTGCTTTACACGCAGAAGGTTCTGGGTTTGCACCCCAGTGGAGCCACGGTCCATGGTCTACGGCCATGCCACCTCGAACAAGCCTGATGTCTGATCTTGGAAGCTAAGCAGGGTCAGACTTGGTTAGTACTTGGATGGAAGACCACTTAGGAAGACCAGGTGCTGTAGGCATAAATAATAATAATAATAATAATTTAAAAATAAAAAGTAAAAAGGGAGCTCGAAGAAGTTACCTAGTTTAATTTTCTATTGAGGAATGAATATGAGGTCTAAAAAGGGAAAAAAAAATAAAAAGAATAAGAGTAATTGCCTATTTTTTCTGCTTAACAAAACATTCACATAGAAATTTTGGAAAGCAGAGAACGATGTAAAAAGGAAGGGAACCTTTTATATTCTTAATATAAAAACAAACACTGTCAAAATATTGGCAGATTTTCTTCTATTCTTTTCCTAAATAGTACTTTTTTATACTGAAGAGTTTTTCAATATATTCAATTTTATATTTTGCTTTAAAAACACAACATATCATAAGTATCTTCCCAAATATGTCAATAAAAAAACATCTGGTAATCATTTTCAATGACTGTATAACATTTTATCCAATTACCATACCATGTTTTATTTAACCATTCCTCTAATATGGGACAAATATAAGTTGTTTCTAATTTTTTATTATTTCCAATTTTACTATTTTACAAAAAATTGCTATGATGAAGATTTTTTTTTAGCAAATTACACTGTATTTTCCCTAGCATAAAATCCTTGAAATCACGAGAATAAAAATATATAAAACATATGGGCAATAATCTCAACTTTGAACCAAGGTATCTCCTTTGTCTACGTGACTCTCCAAGCATATGCAGAAACCACACGTAGGAAGAAAAATTATGTGGAAAGAAATTAGTCATGTGGCCCCATCCCATAGCAAGGCAGAAACTCTCAATTGCAACTGAGTTTCCAATGCGTCCTTGGGAGCATCACTGAAAGTGGAAGTGGGGTGAGATTTAACAAGTCACGTAGGCCTTTCTTTCTATTAGCAGTACGTTCTCCAGAGCTTTTCGGATTGCACACTGGGCTTGTTAAAAAGGGAAAGAGATTTATAGAGCCAAATAATTTTTCGTTTTTGATGTCTTCCCTCTTCAAATGAAGCATGGCTGAGGTTATTGAATTACTTTGCTACAGTGAGCATGCTCTGTTAGATCAACTTCCCTTCAGCTTCCTTTAGACCATGTTCTTTCTTTTGGCAAGTATCCACAAATTATACTCATCCTTGGCTACTGAGAGCTGCCAGGAACCTCAGGGTATGTGGGGGTATATTTAGGGATCCAAATAGGGAACTAGGTATGGAATTGGCAGTTTGCCCACTCCTCAAAAGTCAATTTTCATTACTAACTTGTCTAAAGGGTACACTCTAAGGAAATTTTCATCAAGAGCTACATAAATGCAAAAGCCACTGCAACTCTTAATGTGACTAGAAAATTCCTTTGATTCCACTGCTTTTACTTCTCCATCAGATTCTTTTTATCTCTATCCATAAGCTATCTAGTCGATCTACCCTTCATACGGCATTTGGCAAACATTTTTAGGTATGTAGTTAGTATTTTTGAAATAACGTTTTCAAAATTTAAAAACTGTCTGGCCAGAGAATGGTAGTAGAGGAATGCCAAGTGTGAAGAACAGCCATTGAGATGTACTCTTAGGTACCAATCTTGAAACACTCAATCCTTTCTCTAATTTTTCTATTCACTGTGCCCGTTAAAGGTAGCAGCTATAGCCCTGGGATGCATTTGATCTAAGTAACTGTGCTTTTCAAATGCTGCAGCTCTGATAATAATTAATAAACAGGCAGGGAGATATTTACTGAGGTATGTCATGGCCAGAGAATATAACTTCTATAACTTTTTAATTATACCTGGAGTTTTGTTACAAAATTTACTTATTAGTATTTTTGAAATTTAATGCCCCAATAAAATCATCTCTAGAATTGAGAAAACTTAAACGTTTAGGTCATCAAGTCAATATATTAAGTACCACAGAGAATGCCAATGAATGTTTTTCTGATTGTATTTAAATTGTCTAAAACAATTTAATGGCATAATACAGTCAAACTGGGAAAAATTTACATATAAAAATCACCATATTATGGTGGCCCTGAGTACTTACCCTTTCCTGTGATGTTTGATAGCGAAGGTGAAGGGCCGTGGGGTCCCAATCCACAGCAATATAGGCATTTCCAATGAAAGCTCTGTCTTCTCCACAATCAATTTTACAACCTCTGCAAAATCTACAGGGAGAAAAAGATATACTGAGAAAGGAATAATTACGAAGGAATCCAAATTTTATCAGATATAGTCTCCCTTTCTACTTCTCTACATCCTTCTTGGGTTTCACAATTTGTCACGGGCTTTTAACTTCAGTCTGATAAATGCACGGATATGTATAAATAATTATCAGTATTTCAGAGAATCATGCTTATATCACTTTTCAAGTCTCTGGTTTTTCAAAGCACTTAATATCCATTCGTTAGTTCACATAAATATGTGAACTTTATGGCAAAGAAATAACATGAGAATTGGATATTTGAAATAATACATTTCTAAAGAAATTCTAAATTCATTTATTTAATGACAATTTATCTGGTATAGCAATTCTTACTTCCTTGTTTGTAAAATGGCATGTTAAATAAATGTATATAAAAATTTATGGGGTTGGGGAGGGATCATGAAAGAGCCATGGTTGCAATGCCTACTTTAAACTCAGTTTGCTAAGTCTATTATAGTTCTCTGAAGGATAACTTCAGTACTCAGGCATTTTCCAAGCTGAAATAGTACTGACCAATAAATCTCCATAATGACTCTTCTAAAAACCAAAACAGACTTCCCATAAAGTCTAGTAAGGAGACTATGTTCTACTGGGCTCAGAATTGCTAAACTGATTTATAATTAAGGATCAGAAGGCACATAATAATATATGCTGATCATAAACTATGAATCTGATGAGACTGTAGAGTTCATAAAACCAAGTACGTCTCAGGAGTAAAACTTAGCTACAGACATCACAAGGAAGAGATGAATGGATAATTCCCAAATTTATTTTGAACTTCTCATTATTCACTATTATATCCATGAAAAAAGGTATAATACCTGGAGCTGTAATTCTACTAAAATTTTTCTTTTGCAGAAGGTCACTTTACCTGTACCATGGGCACCAAGCACAGGAGTTCCCATCTTTCTGCACAACTCGGAGAGTGAATGGATACTGATAGCCCATACTGTCATCACTGAAACAGAACATAAATCAAAGAGTACAAGACACATTTCTGATGAGAGGTCTCAACTCCTTTTCATCTTCTCTCGAAGTAACCCTAAGAAAGGGCATTTGTTGTGGCTGTATGCTCATGTTGACAGCTCTACTCTGCTTATTATAACCTATTAGCTGTAGCCCTGTGCCAACCATACTCAGGACTCCCATGCTGTATCCCTGCTCACAGAAAGGTAGACATACTAGACTGCCAGATGTCTCTAAGAGGGTCCATGTTGTCCACGCAAATTTTACAAGATAAGTTAATTATAAAATCAAACACCAATTATCCTTCAGCCCTAATTCTATCAGAAGATTTAATTCACATTAAACTAAAATAATTGGACCTTTCCATGACAAGAACATTAACACTCCACAGAAGGCTGAAAGGGCATAATGGTTTTCAGAGGACTTGACTGCATATTTAGAAGCTTTCTTTAATCAGAATCCCTGATATGGTACATGCTGGGTACCCCTTTCCCTTACCATAACCATTCAAAGCCATAAGCTACATAACATTTTTAAAGTAATGAATTTTAGTTGCAGGATAGCCTTGTGAGTTCTCCAACTTAAAAAAAAAATTTATCCGTCTTTGCCCCAATCAATAATGTTAAGAGGAGTATACCTTATGGCTTATTTGGCAATTGACAGTGGCTACTACATGGCTGCTGAAGGTAATGAAACCAAGGACTCACTATAAGGGCAAAAGGGAGTATCATGTCTGTCACAAGAGTTCCTGTCTTTCCACATAATTTGTTGAGTGAACCATTATTGATAGCCCATGTTGTCCAGTATTATGTCCAATTTAGGTCAATGGTAAATAGGAATCAAAAGAAAGATAAAGGGACAAAACGACCAGGTAGTACTCTAGCAGAGAACTGTGCAGCACCTCTGTTCTGAACATTTTCTTTACCTTTTTGCTCTAATGGGAGCCTGGATTTCCTGAGGACTCTCCTTCCCCTACAGCCTCTTAAGTGCTGACTGTTTCTTCTCATACATCCCAGAACCTGGGGGTGATATGGGTCTCCTCCTTATTCCTCTTTGCCACCTCTAGATTATTTCTTCCTTCTCTTTCTACAAAAATTCTGGTTTCTTTGTATCATGTGCTATTGAATTATAGCACCTGTGACTCACTCTTCTTTATTCACCAACAACTTTAGCACCTTTTCCACTGTTTTTCTCTTCATTACTTCTCCTGTTTCTACTCTTGGTGACTTCAACATCAATGTAACTTATACAACAACACCTAGACCTTCTCTCTTCCAAGAATAATTTCCTCTATTGAATGTGATCCACATCCCCCAACAGTTATATCCTAGACCTAGTTATTTGGTAATGGCTATTACCTGACTGCTGGAGGTAGTGAAACCATAATAAGGACTTTACCACCTCCGAAAATCTCAATTCCAAATATCCTACGTTGCCCAACTATTTCTTATCTTTTTGGATTACTTATTCAAATATCACTACTTTAATAAGTCTTTGACCCAACAGAAGCCTTCAATCACCCTCTCAAAGCCTCATTTTCTTCTTTACTTCCTGTCTCTTAGAATAATCATCTTTCGTATGGATCCTCAATTCCAGGAATTTGTCCATGTAATATAAATTTTCAAATTTATTGATATAAAGACACACAAATGTAGAGAACTGTACAGTGAACCCCCATGTATTCACCACCCAATTACAATAATCATCAACTCTCAGCCACACTTATTTCATTATTACCCTTAATTAGTCCCACTAGAATCTTGCATTCAATTTTTGTGGTAAATATACATAAAATTTACCATGTAACCATTTTGAAGTGTACAATTCAGTACTGTTAGTACTTTCACAATGTTGTGTAACCATCACCGCCATTCGTCTCCAGAACTTTTTCACTTTCCCAAACAGAAAATCTTATTCATTAAGCAATAATAAACCCCCAACCCCCTCCAGACCCTGGTAACCTCTAATCTACTTTCTGTCTATGAATTTGCCTATTCCAGATATTTTATAAAAGTGGAATCATACAGTATTTGTCCTTTTGTGTCTGGCTTATTTTCCTTAGTATAATGTTTTCAAGGTTCATCCATGTTATATTATATACTAGAACTTCATTCCTTTTTATGGCTGAATAATACTTCATTATATGTACATACTACATTTTGTTTATTCATTCATCTGTTGATGAACATTCAGGTTGTTTCCACTTTTTGGCTATTATGAACCACTAGATTCTTTTGAAAGAAATCAGAGGCATTTTATCATTTTCGCTCATAAATATTTCAGTGTGTTATCGCTAAAAGAAGCTCTTGTTATCTTTTTAATGTTTGTAGGACCACTTTCTTTTTCACCTACTCCCACCTCCATGCCTTCATCTACACCACTCCACTAAAAGAAGCTTTTGCAAAGGTCACCAAAGATTGCCATTTTATCAAATTCAGAGGTCAATTCTCATTCTTCTTCTTACTCAATTCCTTTGTAGCATCTGAAACTGATCAGTCCTCCCTTCAAACACTTCATTTACTCACTCACTCCTGGTTTTCTTCTTAGATCACTGACTACTCCTTCTCAATGTCCTTTGTTGCCTCTTCCTCCTCTTTCCAACCTCTAAATGTTGGAATGCATCAAGAATTAGATCTTAGGCATCTTTTCTAACTTTTAATCTCTAAAGGGTATCATCTTGTCTCAGGGTTTTAAAATACCAACTATTTGTTGATGATACTTACAGTTATATTTTCAGCAAAGGACACTTAAGTCTATTTCCTATTTGAAAATATACCACACATCTTGAATTTAATTTGATTCCTGTTATCTCTTGCCAAAACCTGTTCCTTCTCGTCTTTCTCATTTCATTAAATGGTACCACCATTCACAAACAATTGCTCAGGTTGAAAACTTAGCTTGGACGCTTCCTTCCCTCATACTCCATATCTAATTTCTTAGCAAGCACTGGAAAAAATCATCGAGAAACCCTTTAATCTAATCAGAATTCCTCTGGGAATTTAATCTTGCCCTATTGTCATTTTTACTAAAGGCAACATTCATCAAATTAACTGCTTATCTATTATTTAAAGTTTTCCTTTAAGATTTACCTTAAGCCTTATCTTAAAAATCAAAAGACCCCATACCATAACATATAACCTATCAGCAAAGAGAACTTCTTTATTCAGTTCTCAAAGAAGGAGAATTCTCACTTGCACCAGGATACCAAGAAAATGATCTATAATCCAACTGATATAAATGGGGCACCACAACCCCAATGATTGTTAGATGTAAATATATTTAAGTAACCCAACGGAGCAGTGGTAGAAGGAATGGAAAGAAAATATAAGATGTTAATTTTCTTTAACTAGATTTATGAAACTATTCCATGTTAACATGACATGGTATAGAAACAATCCAACTGAATCATTTGTTATGGCATAAGACTTTTTCAGAGTTCATATACAGATATGCACACTATTGCTCTTATTCTGAATTTCAGAGGGTTGAGATAACACAATTTTCCTGGTGAATTCATACTCTCCACTTTTGTAATAAAAAAAATCAAGGATATTACCTGAAATATTTAAAGTATTAATAGGAGGGATTTTAGAAAGAGACTAGTGAATAAAAGGATTATTAGACATCAGAATGTCTAGGTGATAAAAGGAAGCTGTAAAGTCTCTCCTACTTAAAACATCAAACCAATGGTTGAATTACATGCTCTTTGGATGGTTCTTCAAACAGTGATGAACCTGACATGGATTAATTCCCATACATCACACAGAATTCATATAAATTCTTCTAAAGTAGGCTGATCCCCTGAACTCACCAGTCCTGAGCATGGTTACTAGCTTCCTGAGGTGGAAGTGGGCTGGCTAATCGAGATACTTGAATCCAAACTGCATCATACAGGTCTTTCTTCCGGGTATGCACAGTACATGGAACGATCAGCGGCATTCCAAAGAGGCTGGGGCGATTCTTCTGAGATGATAGGAAGTACAGTTCCGTCCTCATCTATATGTACAAACAAGAGAAGAGAGAGCTAAGAAGATAGGCCTCTGATTCCTCCCTTTTGTTCTTCTACAACACCAAATAAGAGGCATTACTACCATTTTCAAATGAGTCACTACTCTCTATTTATAGAATCATCTTTATTGATAAGAGAATTGTTAAAGTAGAGTCATTGAAAGCTTGAGATACTGCCAATTTCAGAGTTGCTATCTATCAAACTTGGATTTTTAGCATTTAATATTTTCAAACTAGTTTTCTCTGATAACCATTTCTCACACACTGAATCCTATGTAAAAACTAGTAATAGTATCATAGCTCAAGGCCTGTAAGCGTTAAATCTTTCTCTCGAAAGTATGCCAATAAACCAAAACTCCTTCAAAATGCAATTTTCAAAGAATAAGCTGTTGATAGCTGCTGTTACAGAACCAATGCCCAAACATTTGGAGACTTGTGAAACCAGTCATTTAATTTTGTAACAACTTATCCACCTTCCTAAAAGCAGCTAAGTGACTTGTTTTTTTTTTTTAATTTCTTAAATATGTGATAAAGGTAAGATAAAATTTAAAATACGTGATTTGAGTGTTTTAAGGAGTTTTTTGTGATATTCCTTAATATAGAGACTTAATATAGAGATATTGCACAATTAGCTTGGAAATGGTTCCTTAATAAAATATAAATTTAGTATAATAGGTTGGTGGGAGTTCAGGATTACTCATTTAATTCTTTAAGTTCGTCTTTATGTAGTACTTAGAGAAGCTAAATCAACAACTTATAAACTCATTAAGGGTAGCTAGTTTCTAAGTTAAAAGACTGTTATTTCAGATTCTCAAGCATTTTATTTTGCAGTTATTCAAATAAATTTAGCTAAATACATGATTTTAAGATGCCATTTCATGTGTTGGTATTCTAAGACCCACAGATATGTGGACAGAGTTTACAACTATTTTTTTCAAATCTAAAAAATTAAGACTAGTTCTCTCCTCAAACATTTTTTCCACTCCAGCTCTTAGATGACTTATTTTACTATATAAGTTTTATTTTATTTATATTTTTATTAATAAAAAATTTTACTAAATTTAAGTAACGATCTCTATCCTCTATTCCAGTGGCCCCCAACCTTTTTGGCACCAGAGACCGGTGCTCCTATGAGAAGCTAATGCCTGGTGATATGAGGTGGAGGTGAGGCGGTAATGCTAGTGTTGTGGGATTGGCTGCAAATACAAATGAAGCTTCGCTCTCTCACCTGCCCATCCATTGCTTACCTCCTGTTGTGTGGCCCGGTTCCTAATAGGCCATGGATGGTACCGGTCTGTAGACTGGGGGGACCCCTGGCTCTACTTTTCTCAGTGTATCTTTCTCTTTCCCTCCTTCTTTCCTCCCTCCCTCCCTCCTTCTTTTTTTTTTTAAACTGACTTGTCCATTAGTTGTGTCAATACACTGTTTTTCTTTTTCTCCCTTTATTCTCTGAATATTCTTGCCTATGGTGCCCTGCCTTCTTCTTCTTCTTTTTTTTTATCTTGCAGAAGGAAATAAAAGAAAAATAAACTACTTTCAAAGTAGTTCAACCATGAGATCAAAGTGTCTAAAAGAAGATGGCAATGAAGAAAATGAAGAAACAATAAATTCAAGTAGCATTTTGAAAGAAGGAATTAAAGAGCATAGTGATATATTAAATATAGGGTTTTAGAAGAAAAGGGGAAAAAATCTAAGAATACTTCCAGCCTTTAGCCTTTAGCATGGAAAATGCTATTGCCTTTCATAGAAATTAGGAGAAAAGGAAGTTGAATTGTGACAGACAGATGGTAAATCAATATTAGGTATTCCCAAAAGCAGCTGGCTAGATGATAAAGGAAACTAGAAATAGAGGACTGGTTACAAGGTGAAAATTTAAAGGTGAGAATATCACTTTATGATCCAATAATTACAAAAACCTGTATATAATGCTTTAGCATTTACCATGTACTTTATGTAACATATACATAACTGAAGAGTCATTTTCTAAGAAAGATTTACAAAATTACACCAGAGTTCTTAATATATGATCTGATAATGCTTGTTAAAAAAAAGACATAAGGAAATGCATGAATCACCCAATTATTCTAGCTGATGAGACCAGTTGAAGCTGTGCTTAAAGACAATTCCAAGTCACAATGTATCCCCTTAATTCTCTAGGCTGTCCACTCAAACAACCCTGCCTAGAACATGGTCCACAGAACACTGTCCATATAGTCAGAAACTTAAATTTAAGTAACGATTAAAAATGTGTAACGATCTTGAGTTACTAATTTAAAGGTGGGGGGATGTACATTTAAAAGAATTAGCGTGAAGCAAATAGCTGTGTAATCACCAGTCAGATTAACCAACAGAATACAGCCAACACTCCAAAAGCCACCCTTTTGCTTCCTCCCCATCACAAATTCTTCCTTCCTCCTAAAAGAAATTGAAAACAGCAAGGAAGGATTCTACCCTAAAGCCTTTGAAGAGAGAACAGCCCTGCTGAGGCCTTGATTTCAGACTTCTGGCTTCTAGAACTGTGAAAGAATAAATTTCTGTTTTTTAAGCAACCAAGTATGTGGTAATTTGTCACAGCAGTCCTAGGAAACCACCTATCTTGCCCAAGAACATTTTTGTTTCTCCTCTCCAAAATAAATGAACAAACAAAACCGTGTGCAAAGGCATCCACATTTACATGGCTGAAAAGATGTACGTGCCTATGTGAACATAGAGGAGACACAAACTTTTTAAAGAAAATAGTATTCAGATGTACCAGCTATCCTGTTGCTGCTTAATATATTAGTGAGGAATGTCATTTCATACACATGCTATAATGTGTGATACTAAATCCTGGCTTTGATCACTTACCACAGCTTACACACTGAAAAGTAAACACAATGAAGATGTTGCAAAGACAAAAAATGGCTATGTTTCACAATGACACTGGCAAGACCAGCAGTAACTTGCTTAACATTAAACTAACCATCTTTCGGTGGACTGCAATGATATAGCCTGTAAAGGGATTGTCAGGAAGAGCTGGCATATGACCATTCACCACTCCATTTGTGAAGTTCTTCTCAGTTCCACATGGCACAACAGTGTTCGGCATTCCATTGGGGATGAATATAGGTCGGGGCAGGTCTCCATTGGTGGTTAAGGTTAACATTCCATTTGTAGATGGGGAAGAAGAGAAATCTACAAATTCAAAAATAAGTACAGCATCATAAGCTTGTGGCACCTCCATCTTAGCTCTTTTCTCAAATATTGTGGGGACCTAGTGTAGTCTCTTTTAAAAAAGGATAGGGAGAAGTTATAATGCAAATAATTCTAGTTGATTGGAAGATTTTTATTTCAGATTTTACTTTTATAACTCATACTTAAGACTAAATGACATCAAGAATAACTGCTGGAAACTGTAAGCAGAATTTTTGCAAAAACCTTTATTAGCACCATATTTTGGCACACAGATAGTTCTACCACTTGTTTCCTTTTCCCTCTCCTCTAAAAATTCATTTCTCCATTCCTCTAAAACTGTTTTGTACAATACAGTTGTACAATCTAGCTAGATGTTACTTTTGCTTTTTGATTCATTTTTTGAAAGACTATTTTTTAGAGCAGTTTTAGATTCACAGCAAAAGAGGAAGGTACATAGGTTTCTCATGTACCCCCTGCCCCACCTACACACATAGCCCCCTCCATTAACAAAAACCTTTACCAGTGATAATTTGTTACAATTAATGAATGATGTTGCCTTTTTAAATTAAAATGAAAATAAGTCAAAAATACATTTCCTCAGTCTCACTAGCAACATTTCAAGTGCTCAACAGTTCATATGACTAGTAGATACTATATTGGATACCATCACTGCAGAGAGTTCTATTACCAGTGATGATCTAAACAAAAAAAGCGATATTAAATCCCCACCAACCCACCATCGGTACTATGTATTAAGTGCCAATGAGAGGGAGCCTCATTCTCCCTTTGAAACTGGAGAATGAACCCAGTTATTGATGGTATAAACAAGAATTGACAAACCATATTAATGGCCAAAAGACTCATTGGATGACCATATTAAATCACATACAATATTCCTTTGAGTTGTATTTATTACTTTGTTTTATTATAGTATACTCCTTTCATACTATCCTTTGCAATATTAGTAGTAAAGAGTAAAAAGATCTGAATTCCAGCGATAGATTTAGCTAATAATTATCTAACTTAGTCACTTAGGTTCTCTGGATTTTAGGTTCTTCATCATAAAATGAGGAAGTTGAGCCAAATCATCACCAAGGTTTCCTTCAGTTTTTAAAAAATCTTTTGGTCTGATATTCTTAGCCCAAACAAATATAAAAAAGATGACAACCCTTAGACCAGCATTTGAAGCTGAAATCATGAGAAGGCGCTCTAGTTGGACCTTACCCGTCTGTATTGGACTAGAAGCAGAAACTGGAGAGCCAGGAATGGGAATTTCAAATGCACACAAAAATCCACTCACTGAGAGTCGTACTTTTTGGTTGTCCTGAGGAAAATTCTATAGAAAAAAGAGGCAAGATGAGAAGGGGAAATGTTCCAGATAAAATAAAAAATGAACTCTCTGATATATTTGAAGCAAATATCCTAGGTGCTTTCATCACAAAACAAACAAGATAACTGAATATTTTTTTCTCAAGCAACTAAAGGATAAAATCTTAATAAACTGAAAGCTTCACTGACAAAAGTTATCCCTTTCCATAGGAAGGAAGTATGTTATATATAATTTGTTTCTTAAGTTCTGTCTTTCACTTCAGGTATCAAAAACACTAAACCCTCAGAGAAACCTTGCCTTTGCATTACATGTGAAAAAAATATCAGCGAGGTAGGAGTTTGTTCAGAAACCCTAAAGAAGAATATAAATAATACCAATGGTAGGAGCTCAACTTAGGGTAGGCAATATGTTTATTAAATTACTTGTTTCTCCAGCTGGTATGTAGAAGGGAGTGGTCTGTGTCAATTTGTCTTCACTCTCTAACTTCATAGTGTGTTGAAAGACCAGGTGTATACATTCACAAATAAATACTAAAAGCACACATTCATCAATATATAAAATACTTTAACCTAGGAAGAATTCTAGTGACAGTGGTAATACAGAAGAGCTGCTTAGTGTCACTGGGGGGAAAGCTATACTGTAGTGACACAGCTAGATCACACCATATAGGTAGCTCTGAGCTTACATAAGACCCTTCTTTTAAAAATACCACCACCATTATTACTCTTTTATTCTGGTACAACCCTGTGAAGTTTTTGGAATGGAAAATTTAACAATTTTTTTTGTTCAGTTGCTGTTGTGTTTTAGTATCTCCCTTGGTCACTTAACATCACAATTAACTGAGAAAACTGTATTCTTCAAAGGATGGAATCAAGGGTTTCCTAGAAAAAATAGTTTATATTACCTTTATATTGGAACCATGTACTTCTGCAAGAAGGATTTGTTCTGATTTAAGTCCACAGAGATCACTCAGCTGTTTTTTTAAACCTGTGTACTTTTCATCCATATTCAGTCTTAGTCCATAACGTACAGGGGTAGTACCATCCAACTTAATAACTAGTAAAGAGAAAAGATCTTTTATTAGTAAAATGCAGACTTCACTGAAAGCTTTACACTATGTGTGTGTATGACTTGGAAATAACAAACATTCCAGTCCAGAATTTTTATTTTATATGTAAACACTACAATGAATGGTACTTCAGGATAATATTGATTGGAATCATTTTTTTATGTTCATCTGATACAGAGGTGTGAGTGGCTTTGCAAGATTTTAAAGAGTTTCTGTCATATCTGAAATAGAGAAATCGATATTCCACGTTCCAAGTCTTTCAAACCTCAAATCATACCTGAATATAGATTGTTAGATAATAGCATGCTGTCTACCAATTTTTATGAGAACGCATTATAAATGAATGACCATATTTTTAAATTCAGGCTACTTGAGTAAGGTAAAAGACAATGGAGTTAAAAAATATTCCCGTATTTTGTGACCTACCTGTTATTTCTAAGTGCATATAACTGTCCATTGGTAGTGGCAAAGACAAAAAATTGAATGGGTCAAATCGAACGCTTATATGCCCGCATGTCTTGCACTTGACTTGGGACCTTAGCTGTCCATGAAACAAATCCACAACAATTGACCTATTCCTTCTCAGATGGTTGTCCCAGGCCTACCAAGGAAAAAGATTAGAGGAAAAAAAAAATTTTTTTTTTAATTCAGAAGAACTGGTTAAATATATTGAATTTAAATGTCAAGAATACAATCCTTAACATTCACTTGAAATATAAAAGCTTTCTGCCTACCAATTTACAATTCAGATATGTAATTTAAAATGTATTGCCTACTGAGATAGTAGAGAAAACCAATTATTCAATAAAATGTGATTCTTTCTGCTCAATCTATAAAATACTAAATTTGGATGAAAAATTCTGTTTCTTTTATCCTTTGTTCTTACCATGGTAAAAATGATGACTATCATAGTTTTCTGTCCATTAAAAAGCAAATAAAATGTACCTATTGGTAACTGTACACATTACTTTAGCAATTATGGGGACTCCTGAAGTTCTAATGAATAATTATTTTTACATCCTCTCCCAGAAGTTTACAGTGTGAAAAGGTAACATTTTTCTATTTTCGTTAAGGATGTTTTGTTTTGGCATTACTACACAAAAATTAAGCAGAGAAATACAAATTCCTTTATTTTCACAGTAAAATTCTGATCACAGAATTTAAGCCGTGCAACACACATTTGTGGCCAGAACACTTTATCTAACTGCTTACATTAGAAACTTAAAATTGACAAACCTCTGCAGCTACTTCCCAGTCTGGTCGGCCATCACTGTCCTTCAGTTCTACGTATGGCTTCTCATGAACTCGGTTGAGATCTTCATGAAGACCATCCAAGAGAAAAGCCAAAAGTTCTTGGGAGTCTTGTTGCTGGAACCCATTAAACCTGGGAGCATACTTTGCTATGGTCCACTATAATTATAAGAGGAATCAAACTCATTATTTCCTACTGAATACAATTTGGAATGAACATGCTAATTTAATCGGAGGCATTATAAAAGAAACTAAGTAGTATAGTATTTAGTCTGTCTCTATTTAAGAAAAAATACTTTGGATAATCATGAAAGCTTTCTAATCTTAATCTCAAATGACAAAAAAAATTTAAAAAAAAAGGAAAAGGAAAGTATTTTGGCCAATACTGTGTCCTAGTTCAGTATTACATAAGCAAACAGTTCTTTAGGTATATAGATGATTTAAGACAGATAAGATAGAAATATTAAAATAGTATTTGCTCACATTAAATGAGTTCCTATTATAATGTTTTCTTTTACAAGTAACTTTTCCTGTCTTTTTGTATCCTAACTTTTATTACTAGAGGCATAAAAGCTTCATATTTAACTGTGACAAATTACTAACTTACTTGTAATCTTGGGCAAGCTATTTAACTGTTCTGAGCCTTAGTTTCCTGAGCCATAAAATGGAGATAACATTGCTTTACATTATAGGGAAATACAGAAGATTAAATGAGTTAATACATATAAAATAATTTGAATAGTACCTCGTAAGTGGTAAGTAGTCAAATTTTTAGCTATTATAATTATGACTATTAATTTTAACCTAAAAAGATGTTACCTTGTTTTTAAATAAAGATGAAAAATAATCCTCACTTCACTAAAATGCACTACGTAGGGCATTATTATAAAATTTTATCCATCAATTAAGTTCTTTCTTTCTTTCTGATACTTTAAAAAAATTCTACAAATAGAACTTATCTTAGTAATTTAAAAATATGTTGAGTAACCTTCATTAGACTCAGAGGTCTATTTTGTAGTTAGAATACTGTTAACAGTGACGGACTAACAGAAAGGTTTACTATATATAGAAGATATTTGATTAGTAAAATAAATGACACACCAAATTTAAACTTTCCCTACCCGCTCAATCCATCTATGGGATTATTTTGCATATATTAGAACAAGTAAAAGTATTTGACATCCAGTTTATGTTTAGTGAAGAATCCAAAAAAATTAAACTATAAACATAAAAAAAAAATGTAGAGAAAAAATAATTACTTAAATAACTGCTTAGGACTTAAATACTTTCATATTATTTTAACCTGCTTACCCGAAGCTTTAATGGGGCGACATTCTTCTGAGTTCCACTCCAAAGTTCCTGTACTAAATCCCCATAGCATTTAGCCATATGTCCCTTCATACCAATGGGATTTGTCCTAGGAGTTTGAGAGGAAAATTTGTTGCCAAAGATTCTCATAAATCGCAATCACATGGGCACAGAAATGCCTAGCATCTGTTTTTGCACATCAAAATATCTATTTTTTAAAAAAGAAGTATCCCCTGGCCCTTATTTCATTCTAAATAGGGCAAATAAGATAAGACTTTTCTCTCCCATGGTAAAGAAAGGGGAGATTTAGGTGATATTGGTTTCATGTCAAAGTTATAAAAAGTTAAGAAGCCAACAACACAAGAAAGATTACCTGTTGAGTTCGTAAAGATGTCTCCCTGAGATAAAATACTGTGTCAGTGGCTGTGTGTTACTAACACATTGGATGCTTGAGTTCATGAAGCATGTATTTCCCAGGTTACTCAGACCTGTGGCTCCCTTTTCTGTGGGAACTGGAACAAACAATATGAGAACTGAAGCCTAGCTGTAGTAAGAAGTCATAGACCAGTTACTTATATTTGAGATGCATTGTTTTTATAACTCTTTTAATCAGCTAAATGGAGCTAATATTTCCCTATCTCGTCTTGTAATGCTAGAGGTTTTTCATGGGATGTCACTGGCAATCACGATAATGCACACTCATCTGTAATCTAGAAGCAGCAATGACTCTCTTTAATTGCTATGAGTTTTTTAGAATCCAAACAATTCTCTTCTAGTGTTATATCTTTAAAAATATATTAATTATTTAACTGTAAGGTTTGAAAAAATTTGATGCTTCAGGAAAAAGAAAAATAAGAAGAAAGGGAAAATAAAGAATAATTTCAAGATAATCTCTTTAAAAATAACACAATGGAGACTTACCTTTGTGTCTGTCTATTTTACTACTGTTTGCTATAAAGGACATTTCCTCAGGCCAACTCATATCTTTGTTTCGAACTGGAAAGACAGAAGAATGTTAATATTTTATCCATTGAAATCATACCCACTCAAGTGCTTCTGTTAAAAAAAAGTTATTTCTAAATCAGGAACTAAAAGAAAAAAAATCAAGTTAGTTTTAGTAATTGACTCTGAAACCATTCTGATTACATTGGAGTTTTTATAGTCACTTGGTTAGAATTAATTAGCTAGTTATTCCCTCAATTACCTATCTGAACTAAAATTACGCTCAACCATCTATAAAAGTAATTAAAGCTCTTAAAGTTAATACATTAGAACTACAATTCATTTTTAAATTGTGACAACTGTGAGAGTAATCTATTCATTTTAAAACAAAGGTAGCTAGCAATGTTTCCATGAATCTTGATGGGTAAAGACATACTTTAAGTTTTCAACGACATGTGCATACCTTTTATATGTGTGTAAATCTGTGTGAATATACAAGCTCTGTTGATGAGGGATCAGTGTTGATGACTACTTAAAGCCTATACCACCAACTATGTAAGAAAGTTAGTTTCCTTACTCAAACTCAAAGAGGCAGCCTGAAATTTTTAAGTAACTTTGTAAATTTATAACTGAATTACTTGTTTCCACCCACCATTTTCACCCATACTCACCATTTCCACACCTTGTCAGCAATATATTTATTTTAAAGCAAACTAAATGGTATGTAAAACTATGTAAGGGTTTAATGGGTTTTCTTTACCATTAAGAATAAAATGATCAAAAGTAGTTGGAAAATTATTAAATGGATTATTAGTAAATAACTAAATCTTTAAATTCTTCCCCTAAAAAAACTGATACAGATTCATGCTTCCATTCTGTACCTTCAATTACCAGGTGCTGCTCGTCCTGGATTTTCAAATATTCCAGTCTATGATCCTCATCGTCCAGAAGAGTGAGGTAATTCTGTGTATGGAGGAGGAAACATTTTTGTTAATTTGATTCCTAAAACTGAAACAAATATGGGAATAAAAATAAATGACAATTACAAATGTCCTTGTAACCTGAAACTAATATAATATTGTATGTTAGCTGTATTTTAATAAAAATCTTTAACATGTCTATAGTTTCATAACTCATGTGACAGATATTACACATACTACAGTTGTTCAGAAATACTTAAAATTTAGGTGGTAAAATGAGGAGAAACAATGTATACTTCATAAACATGTACTTAATGTCTCTAAAACAAAGTTATATAGAATTTTGGAGAGACCAGAAGAAGATTCATCACACATTAAACCAAAAAATTCACTGAGATTTACATTTTCTGAATAGCTTACAGAAGAAATTTTATTTAGTTCCTAGTATGAAATTCAGTACATGTGCTTATGACCAAGAGAGAACTTGATCACTCACTAGGAACTGACAAGGAAAATCAAATGTCACACAGTAGAATTAGACAGTTTTGTTTATGCTCACCCTTTCTCAAGTGCTCACACAATTAATTCATTTAATTCTTATGACTCCCCTATGGGAGATACTATTATTCTCCCCATTTACTCATGAGAAAACTGAGATAGAGAAATTGACTTGTCTTTGGTTATATACCTAACAAGCAGCAGGGCCAGGATTTAATCTCTGGAGTGTGGCTCCAGGAGCTATGCTCTTCACTATTTTCCTATACTGCCTCTTAATGGTGACCAAAGGAGGATGTAAAAAAAAAAATAAACTAGGGAATAGAGAACTGGTTAAAACTACCTATGATCCAATTTTAGAATATAATCTGAAAACATATTGCATATTAAGCAATTAACAGCACCACCTCTGAGGAGAATAGAAGATAGGGGTCAGAGAATGGGAAGGAAGAATGTTAACTATATACTTTTGTGTTATTCGAATTTAACAGGTGTATGTTACCTTAAAATAAATCCAAAATAAACTCTATTTAGTTAAAAAAAAAAAAAAAAAGATATTTGCTGTTACTTTATAACAATAATCTTTCTAAGATGGTGCTGTCCCGGATAAGCAGCAAGTGGTATTATGGATTTCAGGTGACAAATATTTATATGTATACATATAGTAATTTAAAATTTGAAGCTTTAACTGAAGGTTTCACTTTCAGCATGATAATTGTAGACAATAACCCAAAACTCATGAGATAGGGATTTCACACCTTATCTGGTACTCTTCATGACTGAAATGCCTCTTACCTCACTGTTGTATAGCCACAGGCGCATATCTTCCTCTTTGATGCGCAGCCTTTGAGACAGATATTCGTGAATTTCCTTGATGGTCTGCATTCGACTAAAACAGCCTGTATAGGCTAAAACCCGCTTTAATGGTGCATTCGGAGACGGTACATTTCCTATGACCATAGTAATCACAATAAGCAAAAGGCGAATGTAAAAAAATAAGCATCCCTCAGTAATTGGGACCAAACTATTTTATGAAATAATGATGAGAAAAGAGAATTAGAGGCTTAATAATTTTATAAATAAGGAGATTTAAAATAAAACTTTAAAATGAAGACAGGAGACCCAAGTACCTTAGAGTTCAAAGCCTTAACTTTGAAAGGAAGCAATAAAATCACAGAGGCCCAAATAATTGGCAGTACTTGGATCCCAGAAGAGTGGCAGATATAAACAACAGGCATTAGTATCTTGGCTGCCCTCAGCTGGGTCACATGCAACAGCAAAATCAAAAGATAAAGAGACTGGATTTGATAAAGAGACTGGGAAGAGAAAATGAGACTGGATCTGAATTCCACAGATAGGTAATTGGATTCACCTGATCCATTTTCTTAAAATAAACTGCCTTTGAATTACTAATCCCATCACTCTCAATCATTAAAGTGGCCCAATTACCTGGCACACTGGTACAATTACATAAGAAAATTTTACTTAAAATTCTAAGTAGGCATAGATTCCATGTAACCAAAAAGAACTTTAAAGTAAAGCCACAAAGCTTCCCGTGACCAAAAAAATTATCCTATTAAAAGGTAGAAGAGGGTAAAAATCATACCCTCATAGGCCTGCCTACCTAGAAAGTTCACAGTAGACATGACCTTGAATTCCTGAAAGGCTCAAGGTGGAAACAGAGAGTGGCAGGAAGAGGAAAGAGTGAAGAGCGAAGGAAGAATATGTCAAGTCTAAACACATACTTCAATAGAGAAGGGTGATAAAATGACAAGAGAGCATGGAAATCAAAGATAGGCTGATTGCTAAAAACAATCTGCTAAACCCTGGTTAACTATTCAGCCAAAAATCCAGGCAAAAGGTCTGTCTTAAAATGATCATCTTTGCCTATGGGAGGTTATAGTTTATTGAACAACCCAAAACAAAAAAAAAGTTAACATATAAATATAATCCATGTAGGGTACAATTATACATTTCAGGTAGTCTTCCACCCATTCCATGGTGACTGAGCTTTTTTCTTCTTATTAAATGCACTTTGAGTCTTCACCTACTAAATAAAGCAGATTAAAGTATGGGCATCATCTGCTTTTTTAGAGCTCCTAAAAAGAATTCACTCACCTAAAATCAGCTGAAAAATCATCTAAGAAACAATGACTTCTACAGCCTTGGCTGTCAAAAAGGCTACATTTCGGTCATTATAACTGTGGTAAGGTTTGTATACAAATAGAATAAAAGAGCCTAGTAAATAGCTGTAATAAATTGAGTAATGAGAAAGATAAAAACTATGTTATGGCAGAACAAAACCCAACTGTGATCAATATTAAACATATAGCAAAGCAAACCTTTTACTATCAGCAAGCAAAGGATAATCCCTAAAGGAAAACAAAAAAGCAAATATCTCTAATTATACATCAGAGGATTAGTTATAAGATTACAGCAAGAAAGCATATTTTTATAAACTTCAAAATGATTAATGATTGATTTCATAACTAATTAGTAAGGAATAAAATTTCAAATTAAGAATAAATTTGGAGCAACAACTACCCAGTGCTAGGATTCAGAAGCAATTACAAGTATAGTGTCCAAGTCAATTTCTATTGTTCTAAGCCACATAAGAAATTTATTTGAATTTTAGATAGTTTTTATAGCATGGCTCATTAAGCAGGCAGCCACTTATATATAATTTTGCACTTCTGAATAGCATCAACAAATCTAGTGGAATTTACAGAGCAGCAAAAATCTAGGATCAGCACAAGAGTTGCAAAGAATACTTACTAAAAGTGCAACAACAAATCTTGCCTCTCATGTTACTTTTCAAAGAAAATCGAAAAAGATATGTGCCTATGGGTGCCACAGAAGCAAGGTAAATACTTTTATTCAATGGAAAATTAAATCAAAACGTTTCATAGAGATTTTATTTCTCTGTTCCTTGATTTTGATGGTTTCCTCAAAAACAAAGTTTGGTTAGGAAGAGGCCACTGCTTTGCTATAATTCTTATCTAACTATATATTATCTGAATATATCCTTTAAGGAAGAATAACCCTATTTGATTTCAAAGGAGGGATGGTACTCATAGGGTTGGTTTGGGTTTATAGGTAGTTCTTGTATACTATGTTATATTAATTATAATAACATTCTGGAATGGATAAACTCAAATAATTTCAAATATTTGCAAAGCAAAAAACAGAGAAAATCCTGCCCATCAATAAAATTTAATTTCATAGGGAAATCGAAGGGGACTTTTTTGCATGTAACACATTAAAATGGGAACTTATTTGTCATTTTGATAGGTTTGATGTTTTGCAAAGGCAATGTGTCACTTTCATTTTAAAAAATATATCTTTTGCTTTGTATTATCTGTCTCTTACAAAGGCTCGTAAGACCTAGCATAAAAAACTTACCATGTTTTGTCAAAAAAAAAAAAACAAACAAACCCACAAGAGACACCAAAAACCAAATTAAAGGTGATATTGCCAATAAAATTACTTCTAAAAATTTGAGTGGAGTTAAAAAGACAAGTCACTGACTGACAGCCTCTAATTTAGGTCAAGCAATTTGCAATAGCTTGTCTTCGAAGAAACAAAGTATGTAAAATCTATTTCTATCTATTATCTTTGTATATTTACAAACCAGAAAAGGAAATAATCTAGTTTGCTGCTGAGATTTTGTCTCTATCCCACACAGTCTTGCGCATGACCATAGATCTAAGCCCCATAAGTGATATACTGGTACAGTAGCACCAGACTTTGACCAACTTCGTTTTCATTTTTTATTTTTTTAAGGAAATGCATGATATTCTTGCTGCATTCTTAAGTTACCTCTTGGTAAATGCTGAGGAAACATTCTCAGGCTCATCATACCCATATTCACCCAGATGTTAGACTGCTGTGTCCGAGTGGCAGGCTGCTGTCTCAGGAATAGAAGATATCGAGGAAATAATTCTAGCTCTGGGATTTCTGTCTTGCTATTCTTGATCACCTGTTGTTTTAAAAGATATAAAGTGATCACTGTAAAAGGAGAAATAAAACTTTCCAATTTTATTTAACTTCTGGTTATTTTTAAACTAAAATGTTCAATAGATTCACACTCTATATTTTATAGTTAGATTCTAGAAATTCATAGATTTAAATTGCATGGGTTTAAATACTCCTAGGTTTCTGCTCCTAAATCTACTTTCTAAGATTAGAATTCCCAGTATTTTCTCTTCTTTCATTTAAAAGCAGTAACAATGAATATACTTATTTTTAATTTTTCAATAAAAGCAGCAACATCAAAATAAAATTTAAAAAACTTAAATATTATCTACATTCAGTGTTCTAAGGGATGGCAAGGCTTGAAACTGAACACACACCAAAGTAACTATTAATAAATCATGGTATCCTGTGCTTGTGCAATTTTATCCTTAAAGGAGAAGGACCTGACATTCTTTAAAGAATTATACTATTAAGGTGATTTTAAAAGATCTAAACCTTAGTAAGATAGGCATTGAAAAGAATAGGCAGGTCAATTTGAATTGTCCATCATTGGGGTGATGGTCTTTTGGCTTTATTCTGGCACTACCCTCACACCCTCTTTTCACTTTTATGTATTTCATGTATACATATTTTGCTTTTACATATTACACATTCTTTTAAAGGATAAACTCTTCAGGCTGGAGTAACAAGTCAAAAAGTATGGAAGTATTTAAAAAAAGTATGGAAGTATTCATGTCATTACAATATTTCCAGAAATGTATGAATGCACTATTCTCACAAAACCTTATCATCAAACGTTTAAAAACACCCCACTGGCTTAACATATATAAAGAGTATTATAAATTTACTTAAAATTTTATTTCTTGCATTAGTGAGGATAAAAGTTTCCATATAAATATTTACTATCTATGTTCTACTGTGTAACTGGTCTGTTCATGTTTTTGTCTATGATAAAAACTAACTGGGATTCACATTGTTGAAACAGGATTTTACAGAAACTCCCTCCAATAACTTGCTTGCCAGATCAAAGACACAGGAAAACATTACATTATCAAAATACTGCTTTAAGAGTTTTTTTTTTAAGGGTCAAAAGGAAAGTTTTTTAGAAAAGAGGCAACACTCCACAGACAGAGTGCGGTCTCCTCTCAGAGGCAGTGAGTGAGAGAGCCTAAGAGAGACGACAGTGAGAGAGACAGAGTAGAGTACCAAGAGAAAGACTGAGAGGGACCAAGAGAAAGACACTGGGAGTAAAGGCAATGAGAGGAACTGAAAAAGACTGAGAGAGATCTGCTTTAAGAGTTTTAAGAGGAGCACGTTATCAATTTAGTATTCCAAACAGATGGCAGGATTAACACTGGAACTCTTTAAAACATAAATTCTTACAGAATTTTAATATAATAGTCTCAATAGGTTTTATTTTATTTCCTTTGCCCTAGTAAGTAATGTCTCGCAACAGAGCATTTTTTATTATCTAGAGGGAGCAGAAAATAACACAATACAAACAATGCTACAAACCAAACCTTTAGGATTATTTCTTTAAAGTATTCTGCACATTCTGATATGCTTATAGCATGGCAATCAAAAAGCTCCAGCTGGGAGCTTTTTAGACTCTTATTTAAATGAAAGCAGTAAGAGGCGCTCTCCCTGACACTCTCCTGTAAGACCACTGTAAGAAAACTGACAACCATAATTACTTATGATTTCAGATTAAATGAGATTTTGGGGAAGATGACATTAGCAACAGTCAATATTTACTGACCACTTACTATGAATCAGATGCTGTGCTAATCATATGTATTATTTAATTATCAAAACAACTCTAATGAGCTGGATATTATTATCTCCATTTTATAGATGAGAAAATAAAATTTAGAGATTGCAACACTGGTAATCTGGATTCAGGCAAGCTTTAAAACATCAAATTCTCTTTCTCTCTCTCTCTCTATGTATATATATACATATAGATGTGTGTATATATATATACACACACACACACACAACACATAATTATCACAATGTTTCCTCTACAAATATATACTATTAAGAGAAGGAAAGTCCCAGAAATTAAGTGACTAACTCAAAGACAACCCCACCCCTAATAAATAAAGAATATAATATATATGTATACATATCTATGTATATTCATATTTATATGTATCTATCTAAGAGTCCTAATGTGAAATACACTAAGAACCTGTTGAAGCCAACAATAATTAAATTAAATTTTTAATAATTATTAGGAACTCAAAATTATATCAAAATTATTAGGAATATCCAAATTATAGACTAAGGCTTTATAGCAGGATTTTACTTTTTGGAAGTGATCTAACTTATTTTATCTCATCTATGCAAAACCTTCCTGGTATAAGAAAGCGCTAGCTTGGACATTATATAAGAGACAGTGTTTCTTAATATACCAAAAGAATCTTCTTATAAAGTATTTTATTACATCAACAACATAATGAGTATTCAGGATAATTAGTCCTGCTGTTTACTGTATAAGCACAACAAATGATGCTGCAAACTCACTGAAGTTTGGTACTACATACTCTAAGTCCTTTAAATTATTTTAGAGCATTTTACTTATGCTCTAAATGACTCATCCTAGTAATGGCAACAAACAGAATTCATTCACTAGGTTTGAATTCCTGTTATCATATGTTGTGATCTTCCTTAATTCCTCCTTCAAAAAAACTAACCACAAAAATCCACCAAGAGCTACAAGATGAACCTGATCCCTCACTAGATGCCTGTGTGGTTAATGGAATAACAATTTCAGAAGTAAAATATGCACCACTTTCCCTACATTCACTAAAGTTTTTGGCACTAGCTCTCAGACTCCTACTCTAGCCTAAGACCTGCATTATCCTAATGTCTGAGTTTATGTGGATGATTTATTTAATAGCCTAGCCTCATAATTTCCTGACTTTATGTAGTCTACTAACTGTTCCCTCCACTCCATAAAAGCCACTCACTTCCACAGGCACATCATTGTATGGCTGGCACCTAATACAGCACTCAATAAATGTATGAATAAATGTATGAATGAAGGAGAAGGAATGTATAATTTGTTCAACTGAGCTGAACAGGTACTGAGTACTCTGCTACCATAAGTAAGGACTAATCTGTGGGTAGTGAGGTTCATATATCAAAGTAACAAAAGACCCCATCTATGACTGCTCCCTATATAAGGCACTACTGGCTATACTTACAGGTCTAGGAAGGGCCAGGTTCGCTCCATACCAATGATAAAGTGCTCTCCACACAGGTTCTGGGACCATTTCATAATCTCTTCCATGGATCAACTGTGGGGTTCGTTTTAATCGTCCTCCTTCTAGTGTTAATGATGTAGCCTTAGAAGAATGAAATGCAAATGTTGATTTTTAATATTACAGTCTCTTGTGTCTTAACAAAATATAGATATAGAAGAACATGTCACTACTCAGTTTTATGTTACTGGATAATAAATTAATTTTCTGAAAGATTGTTATTTTTAACTTTCAAAATAAACTAAGAAAGGGAGCTCAAGGCAAATCATTTGAAAAAAATCATCAGAACATTTGGAAATAATAATAATAAGACTGATTTTTACATATTTCTTTCAGACAATAGAAATTACTATTTTGGAAAAAAATTCCATATGCACATGAAAGTACATCTTCACAATAGCTGTTCTAAGACAGATCAACATTTCCAAGGATCACTACACTGCTTCTATGCAAGTACTAAATCATAAAATATTCTCACAGAAATGTACTATGCAAAAAGATTTCCATCCACAACAAGTTAATCAAATGAACCACTAATGTTTTGCTATGTGCTAAAACTTCTAGAATGAAATTTATTAGCAACCTGAAAGAGAATGATTTTAAGTAGATGTCAAATTACCTACCTTTACTGGTTCTTGAGTTACTAGTGGCTGGTTATCAATAGCCCCTGGTTTCTGAGGATTGAGATGCAACAAAATATTCCCATTGGCTCCTAGCAAACACTGGTTGTTATTGTCAGAAGTGTTATGTTGCCGAGCAAAGCACATATCTGCCCCTGGTGTAGCAGAATACAGAAAGCCTGTAAGGAAAAAGAGGATGGAGTCTCTTTATTTTTAGTTATTATACATAAATAGGCTTAAAGATATGAACTCAGTGTCCATTACTAGGTTAATGTTATTCTTCTGTTGGCATGTCATTACAGTAGATTCTGATAAATCTATAGGAGATAGGAAATATTCCTTTCTAGATGATATCTAACATACACTAGTAGAATAAAAGCTTTAAAAACTGCTACCAAATGAACTTTGGCCAGCCTCCTAGAATATCTGATAATTCATAATAAGACTTTTACATCCTCTGACAGGAAAGGAAGAAGTATGGCCAAGCAGTTGGGCTCTCACATAGTCTCCCACAATTCTTCTCTTCTACCTGCAAAGACATTGCAAACATTCTTCTTGGTAGATAAACCAAAGGGAAGGAGCTAAAACAAGAAGAGTGCTGGGTGGAAGAAAGACACTGTTCCCTAACAAATCTATTTGAAAGGAAGGCATAAATGCTACAATAGAAAAATACACACACACACAAAATGAGTAATGACGACTTAAGAGTTATGAACCTCAATGACACTTTAAGGCATTTCAGCTCTCAACTACATATTAATCTCAGGTAAACATTCTAGCCATCTATCACTTTGAACCTACTATCTGTGGCAATGCTCAGCCTGTAGATAACACTGGTTATAGAGTGAGTACATACAAAAAGAATATGTGAGGGTTAAGAAATAATCTTGGTGTTAAAGCCCATTAGAGAGAGTACTCCTAGGATTGCTTAAGTGATCTTTGTAATGTCATATGGGGAAGGAGAATCAGTAAATTCTACAAAAAGCTATCTAGCTCTGTCCAATCTGCCTACTACTTCAAAAGAAAAGGAGAAAAGACCTCAAAGAAAAGATAAGAGTGAGATTGAGAGTCCTGCCACTATATCAGCAGAATAATAGGGATCAACTCAATTCAGTTGGGCCACAAAAACACCAGAGCATTTTCCCAATAAGTGTAAGTTTTATGTAGGTACTAAGTTTTACGTAGGTACCAAAGACTGAAGGGAATTATGGGAAGCATTATGAATTCTTCCTCGATATTAACAAAATAATCCTCAAATTCCAGACTGACATGTGTGTAGAATTTGATATTAGGGTGCATTTAATCCAATGAAGGTGTGCTTATTGTTAGAGAGTCCTGAAAATATAAATATAATTTTTTTTTTCAAAAACTGAATCCCCAAATCTAAATTTATTGACAAAATTAGTTAATAGCAATATGGAGAGATGTGGCTTAATCAGTGAAAATATTTCAAGAATCTTATAATTGACCACTTCATTCAAAACTTATTTCTATGAATGAAAGACTGATGCCCAATATCCTACCAAGCACACCCCTACAAAGTACACTCCTTTCAGAACTGATCCAGAACTGACCTCAGGGAAAACAAGTCATACTTACCGCCACCAGAAGTTTCCGAGGCTTCAGAAGCGGTAGAAATGTTGTCTGAAAATTTCTCTTCTGTGGTGTTCACATAACTAAGGCTGCCTCCTCCAATTTTATCTTCACTCTGCTCTACAGAACGTACTGATGTTCCGAATGAATATTTTCCTCCATTCAGAACGGATGATGGCTCGATTACAATAGGGCTGGCATCCTAAAAAGCATAAAGTTAGAGATTAGGAGGTACAATTTAATAATGTGACAACTATGTAGCCTTTAAAATGAGTCTCCAAATTATCTATTGTTTCTAAGACTCCTGTGGTTGGCTACAGCCATTTAAAATATTTTAATGTATAACTAAATTTTAATTTCTTCAAAGAGGAAGAGTGTATATAAATAAAATTGGTAAGGTAGACTTAGAATAGACTGCGAAGGACTCTGTGCCATAAAAAGTAATTTAGACTTTGTTGTTGGTACATGCTGTTGAGTTGGCCCTGACTCCTGGGGACCCTATGAATGAGTATATCCACAACATTTTGTCTCCAACAGCCCTGCTCAGCTCCTATAGCCTCATGGCTATGGCTTCTTTTATGGAGTCAATCTATATCATATTTGGTCTTCCTTTTTTTCTGCTGCCAGACTTCAATCTGCTAAAAACTGGAAATGATGGAAGGCATTTTGTGATATTAAAAAATTCAATAATATTTATTCTTTTTATTACTAAAGATTACATTGTTAGTGTAGAAAATTTAGAAAAATATGCAGAAATATATGACAAGTATACAGATCCCATCATTAAGCATTAATCATAGCTGACATTTTGATGTGGTTTATTTTTTTGTGACTGAAAATACATGTGTATGTGTAAAAATTAAGTAGAATGGAGTATTATTTAGAATTAAGGGCAGGGCTCTAACCTGTCAGCTATATGACCTTTCACAATAAGTAATATTCTAAGCCTGTTTCTTCATGGGTAAAATTAGGATAATGTTAGAATCTACCTCAGAGTTACTGTGAAGATTGCATGAGTGTCACATATAAAGTGCCTGGCATTTAGGAAATGTGAACTATCATTTTGGCTGTTGTTAAATAGATATCACATTTTAAGCATAGCATATTGTTTCTTTTTCTTTCACTTAGCATTATATTGACAGGATTTTTCTGTGAAAGGATTTTAAACAGTAGAATAGCATAATCCAATTTTTGCTTTAAAAATAAGTCTAGTGTATAGAAAGGACTAGAGGCAGAAACTGAAAATTGATATATAAGTTAGAAGACTCCAATAATAATTCAGGTAAGAGATGATGAGGTACTAAACCATAAAGATAGATCCAGAAATAAGAAGATGGAGAGAAGAACATGGATTTAGGAGATGTAGAAGGTGAAAACAACTGATAACTAACTATGTATAAAAGAGGGACAAAGATAATTCCAAGGTAGTACATGAGGTGCTAGCTTAGATGACTGGGCAAGAGTTGACATCTTTTTAAAAGAAGGCAAGTGGTTTTGTTAACCAATGTCACCATAATAAAAAAGTAAAATAATAAAACAAGGTAAGTGGGTGAATGGAATTGTTTTGAGAATGAGCTTGTTTTGGGAAATTCTGGTTTGAGATACCTGGAGAGTTGAGCGTAGTGTTCAGGACAGAGAAAGAGATTGGATATAAAAATCTGAGGCTCAAAAGACTTCCTGAAGCATAAGAAAATAACAGTATCTAGAATAAGGAGAGAACAATATTTACAGAATAGGTAGTGGAAGAATCTGGGAAGGAGACTTATTCTATTGATCACAGAAAGATCAAGAAATTGTGGGGTCCCAGAAGCAGAGACTGCGACCACAGAATCATTTTAGACACAGTTTAGAGGTGATAAAACAGATAAGAATTGAGAAGAAGCAGGAGGTATGGTGCTACGAGAATGTGTATCTGTGAGTGTTTTAAAAAGATCAGGGTATTTGTAGCCGAGAGAGTGAAGACAAAGACTAGAGTGACTAACCATTGGAAAAAGATCCCATAGGCATCTGACAGGATAGAAAATAATATAGATAAAAGAACTCAAGTGGCATTCAACAAACACTGACATGAATTTCAGTAGATAATACTCATCAATGAATGTGGGTCTTGAAGGCACTGCTTATAAATAAAGTAATTGAAACGCAAGAAAAACATCAAATTTAAAATATAAACTCCAGGTAACAGCATAGTAATAGCATAGTAGATGCTTCAGTTTCTTTTAATGCTATTGCAGCACCCTAATTTTAGCCAAAACAGGGAGACAATGTATCAGTATTTTACTAGATGTTTTCTGCTCTTTAATCTGTAAGCCAGGTGAATACTATCAATTTGTAGACCCTTCAGAAGTCAGTTCTGAAGAAACTCCAGTGCCTTTCATTGAAAAGAGTGGCAAGAAGAACGAGAAAAAACCCAGGTTTCTTTCTACATACCAATGAATTAGATTAAAAAAATTTTAAATAGCAAGATAGCCTTATTGTTAAAACTTCAAACAATTCAGAAGCACACAGATTCACATTCATTACTAGAGATCCAAATCTTAGCATCTCTGTCAATTACTTTCTCAAAGTATGAGAAAGGTACCAGATTATTTGGGGCATTAGATAACTCTAGTTCACAGTGAAAAAGCTATTCCCTATTCAATTTTCTTTCAATCCTCTGATTACTTCAAGGAAAGGGTCTCAGTTTGGTATTAATGTGCTAATAATCGAATACTTGATATGCTAATCTAATATTCAACAATTTCTCTTCTTAATAGAGAACAGGACTCAATATCAGAGTCTTCAAAACGCAACACTATTTAGTTGAAATTTAATAATAATAAATTTTATTTTCATTGAATTTATTTTTATTTTGACCTTCTAGTTCTGGAATGCGGCACTGATTTTCTATTTAAGACAGTGATATAAAGTTTCCTTTTAAAATACATTTACTTACGTAAAATGGTAAAATTATTTATATAAACATATTAAACAAATAAAGTATGGGCATTATATGGCAAAAATGATGACCATAGTACATAAAAGACTAAAAACTGGGATCTACATTAAATATAGATTTAGGACCATCATTATTTTAAATTGGACTATCCAGCAAGGAAGTCACAATTATATGGATAATGGAACAATAAAACCAAACTGACCTATGGCCAAAAGAAGTCAAAATAAATCAGGCCTGAGTAGTTTATATTATTAATCATGTATGGACTTCAGTCTGTGGATTTCATATCAATTTCTTAGAGATAATATTGATTTTCTCACAGCTTTTCTGATATTGAGTCCATACCAACAAAAATGGCTTATTTAAATTAACTCAACCTTTTTCTTCAGTTATGCTTTCTGATTTATTTGGTCTGAAGTAGAACATTAGCATTTATTTTTCTTTCTTTTTTAAATTTTACTTTAAAGCTCTCTATGTGTGATTCTATGCAGCCAGAATTGATAACCATTGCCCTAGTGAGGATTATAGTCCCATACTTTTGTTTTCATAATGTGCTCCAAATGTTGAGAGTATAGTAACCGATTTCTTATTAAATGTATCACTTGCTCTGGAACTTACTCTTTAGAAACAGATCCAGATTTTAATGAACTTTTGGGTCATTTGCTTTTTTCCTATTAAGATGGAGTAAGACAGAAACAGCACAGCCATTATGAAAGAATAACTTCCTGAAAAATTAAAGTCTTCTTCCAGGTCACTTTGTTATTCTCCAGAAAAATCACTTTATTCTTGATATAAAAGTATTCTTGAACTTAAATGATGTCTGCATAATTATTATATGGATGACAAGTAACTCCTTTTTAAATTTATATTTATATTCTCTATTTATGCACTATAAATTAGTTCTTAAAAGTTTTGTAGTAATATATTTTGAGGAAGATTAGGTCTCCTTAATCTCACTTGAACAAACAATTTTCTTCAAATTTTCCTTTGAATTTGGCATTTAACAGAATTTCAATAGGAAATATTTGGAATTATATTTGAAATGCTTTGATTGGTTTGGAAATCTTATATGGAGCCTGCTTCTAAAGAAAATTTACATGAAATCATTCTTATAATATTTGTTATTCTGCACAGTTTAGTCCATTGGATGAATCTACAGATAACACTGGCAAGAAAACAGGATGAAAAAACTATTATGCAGCATTAAACTTATTAGGTTGAGATTTACAAAAATATAACAATAGAATGATTATAATAGATTATCAGAGGCTGTAATTTTTGTCCCCAGAATGCAGATTATACCACAGGCTTTTAACATGGCTCAGTAAATTACATACCCTTTAGACTTGGAGAATATGGACTTTTCTTCACTTCATTTCCAATGTTCTAAAATAGAGTAATCTGTCCTTTCACTGTCTTTGGCTTTCTTTTCTGCTTGAGGAATCTAACGCTCTCAGTGTCCGGCGCTGCCTGAAAATGTCATCTCTACTCAGGTTCTTTCTTCTTTACCCTTCTCTGCTCTATTTTTCTTGTCATTGCTTCCACTCCTCTTGGCTTTCAGTGAAATTGTCAACCTTTCCAGTAAATTAATCTTATCACTACTTTCCTATTATATATCAAACAAACCAATAATGATCATATATTGTAGTCAATGGCTCTTTTTCACTGTATTATTTCCAGTTGCTCTGGGAAATTTTTTTGCCCTAAACATCAAAGGTTCTTGTTTTTAATGACTTCTTCGTCTGAAAGTATCAGAAACTATCCTAGAAGCCTGTGTTTTCAGGAACACAGGTCTCTAGGTAGGTAAAGTTTCACCCATGGTGAGAAGTTTCCTCACTTTATCTGAGTCAATGGTTCCTAAAAGGCCTATGTGGCCCTTTAATATTAAAGATAATTCTATTTTGAGAATTTTATGATTCCTTCTGAGTTGTATGAGTGGTTAATGATATTGCAAAATAAGGGTCAGGTTTCACTTTCTTTTCTATCAGTGATGATGCTACTTATTTTTATGCCTTATACATATGTATATTACAAATATTAATGTTCTTAAACAACTAATAGTTATGACTTTTATATTTCATTAGTCTACAATGCTGCTCTGGGAAAAATGGAAGGTAGTATGGAGTAATGAAAAAAGGACTAAGGTAGGAATCAAGAGACCTGAACTCTAGTGATTTTCATCAGGTAATAACCTTATACAACTTAGGGCAATTAAAAAACCTAAAGGGACTTCTGAGGCTTCATTTGTATATTTAGAGAAGAGAGGTGCTTAAAGTGCTTTTAGCTCTAAAGTTACATGATAACAAAATAGTAAAATCTGTACATAAGCAGTAATAGCTGCTCCCTCATAGTTCTCAAACAGGAGGAAAGATACGATGATGATAAACAAAATATTTCACCATTTCTTCCCATTTACGTTTTTACAAATGGAAATTTTACTTAGAAAAACACTTGGCTCATTAAAGAGAGAACAAATCATCAAGATCCCATGAACAGATCGAGCATATGAGCTCAAGTGAATCACAGCAAATTTGAGGTAAACGTCTGAGAAATGATTGCTTATTTTTCCTACTCCCTTGGTCTCTTTCCATTGAGGCATGCCACTACCTGAAAGAAAGTCTGCCCTCACAGACAATTAATAATTCACATAAGCGAATATGCCATTTTGTGAAGAGAAAACATTAAAGCTAACTGATGTCCTAGGTAGACAGACTAAGCCCAGAGTAAGATCGAATTATCTAACACGATAAAAACATTGTTTTGTTTGTTTGTTTTTAAAGCAAGGCATTTGTTGAAGTTGTCCTGTATACTGGGAAGGTAAATTTCAATCACTAATTAATTGGTACTGCTGCTCCTGCTGCTGCTATGACTACTGCTACTATTACTACTGTTATTTCCTCTAACTCTCTATATAAAGTGTTTCTACTTGCTAGGCAGGCTCAGGGCTAAGTGCTTCACATATATTAGTAATCTTTATAACAACACTATTTAATCTTTATAACAACACTATTGAAATAGGTATTATTACTAATCCAATTGTTCGTATGAGGAAACCAAGGTAGAGAAAGGACAAGTAACTTGTTTAAGATCATCCAGCAAGTAGTAAGACTAGGACTTCAACACAGGAGTGCAAGCTCACTATATTATCCTATATGATTTCTCATAATATTAGCTAATACTTACTGAGTACTTACTATGTGCTAGACACTGTTCTAAAACATTTAACATGTATCAACTCCTTTAATTGTTTTTTCATAACACCTCTCATTTTATAGATAAGGAAAACTAAGGTACAGAATGTCACTCTTTTTTAAAGTTATTTGCATTTAAAAGGAAGTTACTGTCCAGACGTTAGAAACATGGTAGAGTGAGAGATGTCCCCAGATTTCTCCCCTTGAACATCTAAAAGTCAACAAAAAACACCCAACCTGCACACAAACATGTCTGAGAGAGGGATCTGCAAATAAGAGCTACCATACCAAAGATCAGAACCTTGGGAGTTGGGTGGTAGACTGGGAGAAACAAAGAAGCTGCCTCTCGCAGCCAGAGCACCTTGTAGGAGCAGGGGGAGAGGAGAAGGTGCATTGAGTTCTCTGAATAGCCCTTCCTGAGAGAGCTGTGAGCTCTACACAGCAGAGGTGCCCAGGAATCAGGGCAGAAGCAGAGAAGTGGAGATGGCAGAGAAGCAACAGTTCATTATTACCAGCCCTGGTTGCGAATCATGAGGCTGAGCTGCAGCCTCCATCCGCCAACCCAGAGGGCACCTCCCCGCCAAATACTCCAAGACCAAACACCGCGGAGCCCCAGGGGAATCTGAGCAAATACTACCAAAAGTGTCACTAACAATGACAGGGACTGAGACTGAAGGTAGTGAGTGTGATTAAATATTTATAAGGAAAAAAAGGCATTATTAAGACTTTACATAAAGCAGGGATCCAAGAAGTTTTGATGCCACCTACTGGAAACTAAAAGAAAAACACCTTAGCAACAGGCCAAAGAGAGAACTTTATATAATAAATCTTTCTAGAAACAAAGCAGAATACATTTTCATTAATGCCCAGGCAGAGAAATAGTCCATTAAACACCATGAACCACCAAGGTTACAAGGCAGTTCAGAAAGAAAGAGAAAATTCTCCAGAAAGTAAGCTTAAAGACATAGAAATATGCAACTTAAATGACAGAATTCAGGATGGTACTTCTGAAAAAAATGCAGTGAGATTCAAAATAATTCCTAGTAACAATTCCAGGAATAAAAAAACCAACCAGATCAACAGAATGAGTTTTTTAGCAAGGAGATTGAAACCCTTAAAGAGAACCAAAGAGAACTTCTGGAGATGAAGAACACACTGTAGAGATGAAGAATGAAATAGCAAGCTTGGGAAAGAGAGTCGACCAAATGGAGGAAAGGATCAGTGATATAAAGACAGAAATCTAGCTTTCCCTTCATGTAAACTGGTAACAAACAATGTAGAATGCCAGAGTGCGGAGAGGAATATGACACCTAAGTGCAGATTTTCCCCTCTACATCTCTCCCTGATCACCCTCCACTAATTCTTTTAAGGCACAGAAGGGTTGTGGCAGGCAAAGACAAACTGGGTTCATATTCTCAGCAGTGCACTTCTGTTTTTAAGGGATGTGCTGAAAAGAGTAAGACTTCTATCATATTCCTACAAAAACAAAAAGTAATACTTCAAATACAAAACTAGGTTATTCTTAGAATCTACAGCCAGTAAGACTTTAATAACCATTCATTCTAAGGCCAAACTAAGAATATATAGACCAAAAGCATTTCAAAACAGACTGTGCTGCGTTACCCCAATGTTCTCATTTTCTACTTACAATCACCATTATTATCTACCTACAAGGTCTTTTAAGTCATTTGCTTACTTTTACTCCTTCAGTGACACCAAAGTCTACCCTTTTCAATTAACATATTTTATATGCAAAAACAAACTACTAAACTCTGCAAAGGGAAAAAGAGCCAGGCAGAAGAATGAGGTAAAATAAGGTAAGCAGTCTACCAATATTCTGTTAAACAATGACAGAAAAAAAAAAAATAACAACAATATGAATAAAATCATTAGAATTTTATTAGTGATCATTTGGCAACTGACAATGAGTCTATATATCAACTGGCTCTCCAAGAATGGAGAAATTTGATTCTTGAAATTATTTTTTTCAATTTTCTAATTCTGAAAAACATTCCTTGTTTTAAATAATAAAAAATACTATTTTTAAATAAAAATATTCTATGTTTTAAATAAGACTAGAATATTCACTAATGAGAATTTCTTCTTTAACTCTTTATTTGGACCAATGGCAGA
>NW_011889140.1:0-2348 GCF_000151845.1 Pteropus vampyrus
TGGGGACAATATTGCACTTCTGGGCAAAGCATCTGGATTGCTGTTCAAATCTTGGTCTGTACCACTGTTTGGGCAATATACTTAATTTGAGTGTCTTTGCAGAAGTGGGTTGACATCACCTGCTTTAGCTGTAGGACAGAGAAGCTGTGAGACTCAAGGTGACATAACACATTATGAAAGGGGTCTGTGAACATGAAACCTTCTCGGGGCTATTATTACACGTTGTCTTTTGTAATTTGGTTTCCTTGTTCAATTCTGATAGCATTTCTAGTGTGGGGGTTTTCCAATACCACCAGGCAATTCTCCAATGCCAGCTGGGTGTCCTACAGTTTAACTCAATTCCAAAACTGTCTACCTGGAAATAGCATCAGACCTCACAGGTCCAGGGCTCAGTTCCACCAGACTGTCTCCCACTTCAGATGCCAGTCGCAAGTCCAGGTTGACACTTGTGCTTCTGACCAGATGGCCATAAATCAGAGGCTATAAACCCCCTCTTTGGCTTCCATTAATTTCTACAGCAGCTCACAGAACTCAGAGAAACATTTTATTTACCAGGTTACTGGTTCATTATAAAAAGGTATCACTCAGGAACAGCCAGATGGAAGAGATGCAGAGGGTAAGGCATGGGTTAGGGGATCGGAGCATCCATGCTTCTTCTGGGCTCATCCCTCTCCCCAAATCCCACGTGGTCGCCAATCCAGAAGCTCTCTGAATGCCACCTTTTTGGGTTTCCTGGAAGCTTCATTACCTAGGCACGACTGATTTAATCATTGGCCACTGGCTACTGATTCAACCTCCAGCTCCCTCCCCTCTCCTGAGGTCAGGGGGTGAGAACCAAAATTCCAACCCTCTAATTGCAAGGTTGCCTCCCCAGGCAATCAGCCCCCATTTGTGCTTTTCAGAAGTCGCTTCACTAACCTAAACCTAGGGGTCCTTGAAAGGGGTTTGTTACGTCTATCAAGATACCTTTATCATACTCTCACTTAGGAAATTCCAAGGGTTTAGGAGCTCTGTGCCAGGAACAGGGACAAAGACCAAATATATATTTCTCATTATAAATCACAGTATCACAGCTGGTTTCATCTGCCTCCCAAATCTCCCTTAATGAGGAAGTCCCTCGTTTAATTTCTGCTAGTGTGAGTTTGCTTTCCCTCATTCGCAACCGCAAGAACATTGTCGAATGTCAACAGGGACATGAGTGGCTGGTACATCACCCTCGTGCGAGGGTTTGGATGGTGAGACTGAGGTGGTAGGCAGGGAGGGGCTGTTACAGCAGTGCGTCTTAGAAGTGGGGTGGGGACAGGTGGTACAGGTCCAGGAGATACTTAGCTAATGATGAGTCTTTCTGTAAGTATTTATTTATTCTACCCTACAGCAAACACAAGGTTTCTGGCTCAAAGGCAGACCAATATTTACTTACAAAGTATCTTTACATTATCTCCTTGTCCTTACTTTGCCCCTTGTAAATGCAAGGGCATACAATGAAGGCAGATATTACTTTGCACATGTAGCAGGCATTCTTGCTACAAGAGGAACCCCTAAATTATGAATTTGGGAGCTAATGGAGGTGCTACGACACAGCTGCCATCCTGCCATCCCGCCCTCCGGGGAGGGAGAGAAATCTTCACTGTCTGACAGAAATAAATCCTCTCTGGGAAGAGAAGGGGCTGGTCTCTCTGCATTACCATGCATGTAAATGAAGATAAATGAATGGCAAATGAATGCCTCCAGGGGAGATAAACCTTAAATCTCTCCGGAGTAATCTATCCAGTACTTTTGTCTCCCCAGAAATGACTCCCTTCCACTCATCCTTAATCCTAGGTTGCTTATCCTCATAAAAGAGGCTCCACAGGGCTCCCCTGCCCCTTCCACCAGTGAGGACGCCAGAAGTCTGCCACCTCTAGGTGGCAGAGGGCTCTTGCCAGAACCTGAGCACCATGCTGGCACCCTGATCCTGGACTTCCGGCCTTCGGAGCTGTGAGAAATAAACGCTTGTTGTTTATACTTTTGTATTAGCACCCTCGAAGGGACTAAGACATCCACGTGGTCACTCACTGTCCCTGTGGGAGGTTCAGCTCAACACTTTCGGCTTCCATTTCCTCCTGTGTGAGATGATCAGGCTCTTTCCTGTTCTAAATTCTCAGGCGCTCTGGTTCCTGTGTGTCCTGCAGAGGGGTAGACGTGGTCCTAAGGAATGATTAGCCACTTTACAGGAACCTCACTGCCAGCATTAAACAGGTTACTGTCACTGTAAAGAATCACGAAACAATTTCCCAGGTATGTTGGTGTGTATTTGTAGCCACAGCTTTGAAAATACAGTTTTCAGGAGATTAAAAAAAAAAAAAAAA
>NW_011889140.1:3682-3986 GCF_000151845.1 Pteropus vampyrus
CAAATGAATTTTAGCAAGTAGGCAGATTCGCAAATATGAAATGCACAAACGATATGCCCTTGAGGTTATTTACCTTTATCGTGCCTGTTTGATGGAAATATAAACTGTTTGCTACAGTGCATCTCTTCCGAACTTTTGAGTGCAGTGACATCATTCTAGTCGCTTGAAAATGGACACATGAAAGTATGTACACCGCGGAAACTGGCAATGCCAATCAAATCGAGGATTGATTTGTTGACTCTCTAGATTTAAGAAAGTGTGATAGAGAAAATGTTAAAAATGCAGGTTAAACTTAAAACTGTCT
>NW_011889140.1:4036-5223 GCF_000151845.1 Pteropus vampyrus
GCCCATATCCATGAGTGACTGCAAAAACATGGCAAGGACTGACTTTGGAGTTACAAATGAATTTTAGCAAGTAGGCAGATTCGCAAATATGAAATCCACAAACGATATGCCCTTGAGGTTATTTACCTTTATCGTGCCTGTTTGATGGAAATATAACTGTTTGCTACAGTGCATCTCTTCCGAACTTTTGAGTGCAGTGACATCATTCTAGTCACTTGAAAATGGACACATGAAAGTATGTACACCGCGGAAACTGGCAACGCCAATCAAATCGAGGATTGATTTGTTGACTCTCTAGATTTAAGAAAGTGTGATAGAGAAAATGTTAAAAATGCAGGTTAAACTTAAAACTGTCTAATGTCTAGACCCATATCATTGCAAATAGCAAAAAAAAAGTTGAGAAAATATTCTTCTAGTATTCAAAAACTATTACCTGACTCAGCAAAGGCACACCATGACTGATGAGTGGGTGACTTTCTGACGTGTATTGTCATTTTCAGTTTAATCTTAGTAAGTCATGTAAAAAGGTATCCATCAATGTTTGTGTCAGAGCTACAACCTTTTGTCAACTGCCATAACAAAAACTGATGAAAGCCTTCCGTGAGAACAACTGTCGGATGGAATTTACAATTACGTATTCTATTAGGATTTGTCAGCTGTGTCCTACACATCCTTTATTAGGGACATTTATAACTTAAATGTCATTGGCAAATTCATTGCTGGAGGGCTAACTGTTTTAAGCAGCACAGTCCTGCTCTAGCGGAGTGGCCTCAATCTAGTTAAGTGTGAAACGAAGGAATAAATACACCTTCCTCACAAAGGTTGGAGAATTGAATGCATTATTGTTCCCATTACACCATTTCCAGGGTAGAGACTCAGCAAACCGTCAGTTCCCATCTCTTCACCTGGAGGACAGAGCAGGTCCCGGTCACCGCTGGGCACACGGGTCCTGTCTTCCTTGGATAGCTATGTGTCCAGGTTGAAGTCTCCTCAAGTACCAGGCAGGTGAAAACTGACCACTAGGTGGCATAAGCAAGATGCCTTTGATGGCTTTAGTTCTTCAGACAATATAATTGATTCGGAACCCTGGGACAGACACATCAGTGTTGGCACCCTGAACAAAAACGTGAACCTCCGAGCCTCATTTCGGACAAGTGTAAAGCGAGTTAAGCTCCGTCTTTGGCAGA
>NW_011889140.1:7003-9345 GCF_000151845.1 Pteropus vampyrus
CATGGGTTAAAAAAAAAAAAAAAAAAAAAAAAACGGACCTGAAATGTAACCTTAACGAAGCAAAAATCTAAGCAAAGTAAGAGCACGAAGCAGAGATGCATAGCTTTCCTTTGAGGTAACGCATACCCCAAGACACTAGGTGCCAAGCTAATTTCTCAATCGTAACTTCACAGGAGCATTATCGTGATAAAATTGATTCAAGCAATGCAAAAAAGGAGTTTCATCTGTTCCCGCAATCTGAGGGAGAACCGAGGACATCACCAGAACTTATATCAACGTCACTTGTGGGTTTTCGGTGTCCGGGGGTGGGGGACACGTCAAGCCCGTGAAAGGACACTGCATCCATTAGCATCAATTCTTCTGAGTCTTAGCTGTAATTCCGTTCTGACATTTACACAGCAAACGGTAATGCAGGAAATGTCCGCTGCCCACTGGCGACTTCCTCCACAAACGGGTACGCGCTTCCGTTAAGTAAGAATTTTTGGCAATTTTGTTAGATTCCACGGTCGGGTGGTGGCTCTGCGGCCACTCATTTAATGTTAAACGCCATCAGGGGCCTCTCCTCTCGCTTCTGCCAGGGGCTCTTCTTGTCCTCTCCTTGGTCATCATCGTCATCATCGTCATCGTCCTCGTGAGCAGATCTTCCCTGATCCGGGCTGGCTAAGGGCTCTGGGGGGGCGTCCACAGTCCGTTTGGTGGTCTCCTCCTGCAGGCTGGGCAGCTGGCCGCCGCTTCTGCGGCTGGAGCTGTCCAGCAAGCATCGCAGGGCACTGTCCTCGGGGGTGCAGACGGTGGTGCCACACTCACTGCCGCTCTGGTCCATGTCATCCAGATACACGAGCTGTGTGTAGGCGGTGCTGTCCGCCGCCCTCGGCTCCTTCTGCGGATGCTCCTGGACGGGTGGGTGATTTTGCGGGAGAGACAAGGGGTCTCCTCTTCCCTTCCGGGCAGATTTTGGTTCATTCATATCCACGCCCGAGTCCAAACTGGCATCGTTACTTCCGTTCCTTCCGGCTCTTTGGAGATCGATGTAGGAATGTCTGACGTGCGCGTTGGACCTGCCGTCCAGGGAGACGAACCAGGCCCGGGGGTGGGGGAGCGGCTTCCCCCCGCCGAGCTCCATCAGAGCCTTTTCGGTCAGGAGCTGGACCTCGCTGTTCATCTGGGCCAAGGCTGCGTCGTTCAGGGACGCCGGGATGGACAGAGACTCCGACATGGCCGCGTTCTGGGGGCTCCACTCCCGGCTGCCTGCGTCCTGCAGGTGCTGCTGAGAAATGGCCTGGCAGGATAACGGCTGAGCCTGGATCTGGGCGGACGGGTGCGGGAAGATGCCCGCGTGGGGACTGGAGAGCTCGGCCTGCAGTCTTTCGATTTCGAGCTGCTGGTCTGCCGGGACGACCAGGGGCTGGCCCACATAGGAGTGGTCCCCGGGGAGTTTCATATAATGAGCGGGGATGACCAAGGCGGGCAACACTTTTCTGTAAACGCTGTCATTGACCTGGTCAACGGAGCTACAGCAGATCAGCTGGCCGGGCCGTGGAAAAGACGTTGGTCTTTCCAGGTGGTCCACGGATCGCGACATCATACATTCAGTGGGTCTGCGGTCCAGCAGCTGTTCTTTTTCGGGAGAGGAAGGCGCGGGGTACATGTGTTCCTGAATGGTGAGCTTACTTCCTGTGGGAATATGGTTCACGGAAGCCTGACCGTCTCTGTCCTGCTTCTCAAATAAAGGCTGTGACAGCATGGCGTTGTAACTCCTCCTGTAGTCACTGCTGCCAGGGGACTCGTAGCCTTCTCTTTCCATCGATTTCCTGGACTTTAAGGGAAAAATCTCCACGGACTTGTGGTAATCTTTTCCCAACGTCCCGCTCGGGGTCAGGTTATCAAAGGAGATTTGGCTTTTGTCCTCCTCCTTATGAGAGAGGAGTTCCTCCCGAGAGCTGAATTCTTGGGAGGTGCTGTAGGAGAGCTTTAGCATGGGGGTGTGCGTGTCCACTTCCCCGTGGGAGGACATCATCTCCAAATGGACCCCGCTCATCAGCTCCTTTGTGCCCGGGGCGTCCGGGCGGCCGTGGCCGGTGACGGAGAGCGGGCCCGGGAACCCTGACTCCCGACGGGAAAACAGCAGGTTGATGTGTGACATGGACGTGGACTGGTCCCTTTTGGAATTCTCCAGGGCTGCAGGAAGCTGCAGTTTTCTATGGTGCTGACGAGGTTTCAAGCACTTCCGCCTACGATCAAAGAGACAGTCCAAACCCAAAGATTAGAGATTCTCGTCAGGGTCAAGTTTCAAGTAAAATCGTAATTCGCAACTTCCACAGGAAGAAACAAGACGAGACCCC
>NW_011889140.1:10675-12699 GCF_000151845.1 Pteropus vampyrus
CTGATTGCTAAATACTACAATCACCCATTTACTTATTGATTTTTGAGATTCGAAGGGAGAGACTTCTTCAAAAACCTTGTGAAGGAGACAAATCTCTTAAGAGCTTTATAAACCCGAGGAGGTTTACTAGTTTTTGAAAATAGTGACATTACTTCAGTTCAGAAGATAATAGCATTCTCTTCCTAATAGAACTCCCTTCAGTGGGGCTAGAGTTAATATTTACAAAAGTTAGACAAATAGCTGACATCTATATCCTGCCTTAATCATTCAGAGAAACATTAAAAAAAAAAACAAAACACAAAGACAGCCTCCATAGGCACAGGCAATGCTTTGGCAGGAGTCGCCACAGAAATCTGAGATACACACAGAAATCATATCCAGATAACTGAAGCTCGATTCTTTTAAGTCCTTTTAACACGTTATTGTTTTAATGGCTGCCAATGGAGATCTCCTTTTTCACCGGAAAATGAAAGTGGGAAACTCTATTTCTTGTTTGTTTTGGGCTCATGAAGGCACAGCATCACTGCAATTTGTTTTAATAAAAGCGATGGCTGGTGGGGGTTCTAACGTGTGTTTCTACATTAAATGCCATCAGGGGCTGTGCCGTGTATGCTTTTTATAGCTTTCTTCCCTCCTCCTTCATTGCTAGGAAGCTTCAGTGGACCTACATCCAGCAGCTTTCTCCCTTCTTTACAAAAGTATCTCTTAGTCTGCTGCATGATGGGAAAACGGATAGCCAAAGTTGTCTAAAATAGATCTAAAATAAAAGTGAACTATAAATGCATGGGCTTTGTGGCCTCTACGTCGGTACTGGGGGAATTTCTTTTCTTTCCGTCCTTACTCTTCATCATATGATATTCCAGATTTGTTGACTGAGGCATTTCTGTATCTAGTTCATGTCTATAATGCTACAAAGACGATATCATAAAGGAAAACACACACTCTACAAACACGGACGTAAAGTGTTCGTTTTCTCAAGTACAGGACTATAAAGCAAATGGTGACAGGTTTTTCGACACCTACCTAGGAATGGCCTCCATCAAATTAGTTACTTTGAGAGTCTTGGTACTCATTCCAGTGACAAATTCAGGACTAAAATATTTTGGACTCCCATTCTGGCACGGCCTTCGAGGTTAATTCATAAGCGACACCTTTTAATCACAGCCCATTTTGACCTAGGCTCAGTCACCTACTTTATTCACCAGACTGGGAGGTGCATGACTTTTAGGTGTATCTAAGAAAAATCAAAGGGACCCTCCGAGCTTAAAGATTTGCCACCAGTGAAAAGTTTCACTAACGAAGGCCGTCCAAGTGACACAGATTCAAAAGGCATTTTGAGCAAAGGCAGCCATCACTGCCTGAGGCGACTGTTTCTGAAAAGCAATTCTAGAATACTCCTTGGGATAAATTAGGGCACATAGGTTAAAAAAAAATAAACTTCTAGTTACATTTTGAAAAATATAAGTTCATTCCCATTGCCTAAATGGAGATGAATATTCTTTTTGGACACAAAGCAACTCGTTGGCTTTGAAGCCTCTCGGAAAAGCCAAATCGAGCTTTTTTTTGCCCCAAGAAGCCGTGGATAATGACTTTCTGCAAGCCTCTCTGCTGAATGCCTTTCCCTACATGTTCCTTTACACCCGGCCACAGCTGTTTCAGGAATTAGGGAGGAGGTCTGCACGGCCTCTGTGGGCTTTAGATTAAGAATTTCCTATGGCAGCTGTCCGAAGAAAATGGAGACCCGAGATGTGACGATTTGCTACACGTTATTCTTATCCCTAGATGGGAGAGTTCTGAGCAGAACTCCCCCAGCCCCACGGAATACCTCAGTTTCATCTTTTGAGTGTTCAGACCCTCGACTATTTTGGAGTAAGATGTGATGTCCCCACCG
The DNA here is from genome assembly GCF_000151845.1 of Pteropus vampyrus. NCBI lineage: Eukaryota > Metazoa > Chordata > Mammalia > Chiroptera > Pteropodidae > Pteropus > Pteropus vampyrus. The sequence continues at coordinate 12,567 of NW_011889140.1, forward strand.
AAGTTATTCTCAAAAGCACATCCTCGGCCTCGTGACCACGGGTGCTGGCTTCCTGTTACCTGGGTTGGGAGGAGACATGGCTGCTACCCAGTATCCCAACTGAGGGGCAATGTAGGTCCACGTCAGCTGGCTG
>NW_011889140.1:14494-30873 GCF_000151845.1 Pteropus vampyrus
AAGCCGGGCGGCCGCACGCACCGCACCGTCTGACCTTCCCGTGCAACGGGCTGAATCACGGTCCCAGTTAGACAAAAATACAAGCCGGGAGGTTTCTAAAGCGAGTGTGAGAACCAAGATGCCCAATGCTGACTCTCTCTCTGAAGAACACGAACCCAGAGGTGGTTATGCCAACTCACAGCATCACTTACTTCTGCAGGGCCACTGAGGAAACAGACACATAGGACGATCGATTGACACAGGAAGTGAGAGGGTTTCTGTGCTTGGTCCAGAAGTTTCCCTCAAGGTAGAGAAAGGAGCGTTGGTGACCGGTGGGTGTCCCTGCACAAGGGGACCCCGGGCCGTTTAGCTCCTGGCTGAACACACCACACCCCGTTCCCACACAGCTTCTCCCACAATAGCAGCCCTGCCGGGAGGGGATCTCCGTATCAGCCAGGAAGTGGCCTTGCATTCTTTGGTTTACAGTTTTCCCCAGATTAGAGTCTTGAGTCATTGCTCTTTGAATGGAGCGGATGCTGGGTTAGGCTAAAGGGGACCCAGAGGGAATGAGCTGGACACTCAGAGTCCTAATTCCTGCTCACTCGAGGGCGAACCACCTAACTGGATCGCTACGTTGCCTCTGCCTTTTACAACGCAGCACATCGAATAGAAACACTTTCCTAATACCTCCCAGTTACACTGGTGGCAAGCTGAGTGTGTGGACACACACACGCACACACACAGACACGCCACCCAGCTAACAAGTCCCCACGGCCAGCCTGGAGGGCCCTCTGTCCAGCAATGGTGCTGGTGACGCTGGCGGGAGCCAGAAAGGCGACTGATGAAAACTCACACAGCTGCTTTGGGAGCAGGAGGAGGAAGGAGTGGGTGGGTGCGCCAGGCTTCTGGATGAGCTGAGCTCTGAAGAACAGGCAGGGCTGTCAGTTGGGGGCATGGGGAGGGAAGATGGAATCACATGCACACGGGCTTGTAAGCTGCAGGGGGTGTGATGGAGGCGCAGGGGGCTGGGAGGGAGGGGGCGGCTGGGCAGGAGCTGTGAAGAAGTTCAGTGTCTGCCCGCTAAGGGCTGGACAGGGCTCCCAATGCCGTCAGCGCTGGGAGGCCACGGGGACCTGTAAGCGGAGGCGTTGCTGGTCGGAGTGCTCCTTGTCACCTCCCCCGCTGCCACGCCCCCCGTCCCACCCTTGTAGTCCTTCCAGGGTGGGTCCTCGCGGCCGCCGGGCATGCTCTGACCCAGGCCTGCAAACTCGCCGGCCTCTGTTGCTCCAACCGCACACAGTCTCTCTCTCCTCCCCCAAACCCTCGCCGTCTCACAGGATCCAAGTTCCTCCAGCACTCAAGGATCTTCTACACCTGGGCATCCCTAGGACGCATGTCTCTGCGTCATTGGTTTTTCTGGAAACGTCCGTCGCCTCGGTTGCTACCACGTTGTCCTGTCTTACCTCCTCTAAGAGGGGGCCGGCTCTTACTTTCCATTGTCTTTTCTCAGCGCCCAGAAATATCCTAGGTGTAGGAACTCAGTAGTACTTGAGAACGAGTGAGAGCTGGACGGGCAGTCCTCAAAATGATACCAGGTGACCTTCTGTGAAAAGCCGGGTGTGGCCGGCGGGAAGGACCTCCTGACGGAAGTGGGTTCGGATCAGGCTTCTGCCCTTTTCAACTAAAAGGAACGGGCCCAGCTGGGGAAGGGGCGTTTATTTTTGCCCAGGTTTTTCGTGACAATGTACCCACGTTCGGGGAACCGGGGTGGCGCGGCCTTGGGATGTGACAATCACGTTGTTAACTGGCAGAAGCCATTTCCAAGCGTCCTGGGTTTCACGGGAGGAAATCGGTGACAGAGAACACGAGGGCGGATGAGCTGCGCATGAGAAACCACCTGCGGTTCTCGCGGCCGAAATCCTGGCGCTGCGAGCTCCTGGGTCAGAACACCCGCCGAGGGCTGCCCTGGCTCAGCCTGGCTCCTCTGTGGTCCAGACACAGAGCAGCCCCCAGGGCACAGCATCTGCCCGGCCGCCGCTTCACGCCTGTGCTTCTCTCCCTCTTCTCCCATTAATTCCTTTGCCGTGGACTCGCTTGGGGTCCTGGACACAGGTGGGCAGTGAAGGCAGCCGCTGGGACCTGCGGCGTGTCCAGCTGGGCCACCTGGCGAAGGGGTGCAGCGAGGACCCTGGACTTTCCCCGTGCCCTTCCCCACTGGCCCAGCTAGGCTGCCACCTTCTTCACGCACAGCGGCTCCTGCACAGAGAGGCCGAGGCCAGCTGTGAAGCGGGTCTGTCCTAAGTAGGCTGATGGCCCTCGGAGCCTTTGCTCTGTCCAGGGTCTGTGGCGTGGTTATTACGGAGACTGTACGTGTGTGAGGTTTAGATAGTTATCCTCTAGGCATCATCAAGGAATGAAATTCTGCATTACTGAAATTTCTAGAACACAGGTGTTCAAAAAGTTTTTAAAGCATGTGAACTCTTTAATGTTCTTTTGGGGCTGCTTCGAGGGCCTATCGGTTGCCATAGCAACCCTCAAATGCGGATGGCAAGGTGCGTGGCGATGCCTCCGAGCTTGCACACCAACTCCACCGCTCCGATCGCGCCCGAACAAAGGAGGAGGACGGGGAAAGCCGGGCGGCCGCACGCACCGCACCGTCTGACCTTCCCGTGCAACGGGCTGAATCACGGTCCCAGTTAGACAAAAATACAAGCCGGGAGGTTTCTAAAGCGAGTGTGAGAACCAAGATGCCCAATGCTGACTCTCTCTCTGAAGAACACGAACCCAGAGGTGGTTATGCCAACTCACAGCATCACTTACTTCTGCAGGGCCACTGAGGAAACAGACACATAGGACGATCGATTGACACGGGAAGTGAGAGGGTTTCTGTGCTTGGTACAGAAGTTTCCCTCAAGGTAGAGAAAGGAGCGTTGGTGACCGGTGGGTGTCTCTGCACAAGGGGACCCCGGGCCGTTTAGCTCCTGGCTGAACACACCACACCCCGTTCCCACACAGCTTCTCCCACAATAGCAGCCCTGCCGGGAGGGGATCTCCGTATCAGCCAGGAAGTGGCCTTGCATTCTTTGGTTTACAGTTTTCCCCAGATTAGAGTCTTGAGTCATTGCTCTTTGAATGGAGCGGATGCTGGGTTAGGCTAAAGGGGACCCAGAGGGAATGAGCTGGACACTCAGAGTCCTAATTCCTGCTCACTCGAGGGCGAACCACCTAACTGGATCGCTACGTTGCCTCTGCCTTTTACAACGCAGCACATCGAATAGAAACACTTTCCTAATACCTCCCAGTTACACTGGTGGCAAGCTGAGTGTGTGGACACACACACACACACACACACACACACACACACAGACACGCCACCCAGCTAACAAGTCCCCACGGCCAGCCTGGAGGGCCCTCTGTCCAGCAATGGTGCTGGTGACGCTGGCGGGAGCCAGAAAGGCGACTGATGAAAACTCACACAGCTGCTTTGGGAGCAGGAGGAGGAAGGAGTGGGTGGGTGCGCCAGGCTTCTGGATGAGCTGAGCTCTGAAGAACAGGCAGGGCTGTCAGTTGGGGGCATGGGGAGGGAAGATGGAATCACATGCACACGGGCTTGTAAGCTGCAGGGGGTGTGATGGAGGCGCAGGGGGCTGGGAGGGAGGGGGCGGCTGGGCAGGAGCTGTGAAGAAGTTCAGTGTCTGCCCGCTAAGGGCTGGACAGGGCTCCCAATGCCGTCAGCGCTGGGAGGCCACGGGGACCTGTAAGCGGAGGCGTTGCTGGTCGGAGTGCTCCTTGTCACCTCCCCCGCTGCCACGCCCCCCGTCCCACCCTTGTAGTCCTTCCAGGGTGGGTCCTCGCGGCCGCCGGGCATGCTCTGACCCAGGCCTGCAAACTCGCCGGCCTCTGTTGCTCCAACCGCACACAGTCTCTCTCTCCTCCCCCAAACCCTCGCCGTCTCACAGGATCCAAGTTCCTCCAGCACTCAAGGATCTTCTACACCTGGGCATCCCTAGGACGCATGTCTCTGCGTCATTGGTTTTTCTGGAAACGTCCGTCGCCTCGGTTGCTACCACGTTGTCCTGTCTTACCTCCTCTAAGAGGGGGCCGGCTCTTACTTTCCATTGTCTTTTCTCAGCGCCCAGAAATATCCTAGGTGTAGGAACTCAGTAGTACTTGAGAACGAGTGAGAGCTGGACGGGCAGTCCTCAAAATGATACCAGGTGACCTTCTGTGAAAAGCCGGGTGTGGCCGGCGGGAAGGACCTCCTGACGGAAGTGGGTTCGGATCAGGCTTCTGCCCTTTTCAACTAAAAGGAACGGGCCCAGCTGGGGAAGGGGCGTTTATTTTTGCCCAGGTTTTTCGTGACAATGTACCCACGTTCGGGGAACCGGGGTGGCGCGGCCTTGGGATGTGACAATCACGTTGTTAACTGGCAGAAGCCATTTCCAAGCGTCCTGGGTTTCACGGGAGGAAATCGGTGACAGAGAACACGAGGGCGGATGAGCTGCGCATGAGAAACCACCTGCGGTTCTCGCGGCCGAAATCCTGGCGCTGCGAGCTCCTGGGTCAGAACACCCGCCGAGGGCTGCCCTGGCTCAGCCTGGCTCCTCTGTGGTCCAGACACAGAGCAGCCCCCAGGGCACAGCATCTGCCCGGCCGCCGCTTCACGCCTGTGCTTCTCTCCCTCTTCTCCCATTAATTCCTTTGCCGTGGACTCGCTTGGGGTCCTGGACACAGGTGGGCAGTGAAGGCAGCCGCTGGGACCTGCGGCGTGTCCAGCTGGGCCACCTGGCGAAGGGGTGCAGCGAGGACCCTGGACTTTCCCCGTGCCCTTCCCCACTGGCCCAGCTAGGCTGCCACCTTCTTCACGCACAGCGGCTCCTGCACAGAGAGGCCGAGGCCAGCTGTGAAGCGGGTCTGTCCTAAGTAGGCTGATGGCCCTCGGAGCCTTTGCTCTGTCCAGGGTCTGTGGCGTGGTTATTACGGAGACTGTACGTGTGTGAGGTTTAGATAGTTATCCTCTAGGCATCATCAAGGAATGAAATTCTGCATTACTGAAATTTCTAGAACACAGGTGTTCAAAAAGTTTTTAAAGCATGTGAACTCTTTAATGTTCTTTCTCTTTTATGGAATCTTGAGAAGTGACTACACAAAACGGATAAAAGATCAGCTTTTCTGCACGGAAGAGAAATCTCCCTTCCCGCATGGCAACCCCAACGAGTCTTCTCTGCAACTTGGGTCTTGTTAGCCCGCACTTGAGAAGGCAGGTTTATATAACTCTAAAAACCATCACTTACTCCTGCCTAATAAAGCAGAATGTGATTTTGATTTTTCATAACTCGTGGTCGTGATTACGGTGAACTACAATGCTAGGCTCTAAAATGCTATGTCCTTAGGGTCCTACTGAAGAACACTGAATTATTTGTTCTTAAACTAAATACCCCCACTCCTAAATGCACCCGCTTCCCCTGCTTCCTTCCTCTCTCCCTCCCTCCTTCCTCCCTCTGTGCGGTTATCAAGGTGTCTACTATCAGCTCTGCTACCTCACCACTCCCCACCCAGGGAGACCTGCTTCTGGGAACTAGATAACCCACCTCACCAAGACTGTCTCTGGAAGAATGTCCACAGGTGGCCTGAGGGACTGGGGAACGAACCCGGCTGTGGAACAGCGGTTTTCAGGATCTGAGTTCGGCAGGTTTTTTTTCCTTCAACGCTACACTCACAGATCAGTTTCTGTGTGAATCGTCATCCTCTAGAGTTCGACCTTACGCAACAGGAAGAGTTAGAGATATTTTCAAGGATAAATCTCTTTTGAGAAAGAGCTATGTATTCGGCTGGCAAGGGTCACTGGGTGTTAAAGCGTCTCGAGCTCTCACCTTGGCAGCTGCATTTAGCTATAATGTCATCACACCCACTATTTGACAGGCAGGAAAAGATAAGCCTTGTGTTCCTCTGTAAGGCCCGGTGGGGTCTCATCAATCACCAAGGGTCCTGCTTTCCTGCTTGGTTACCAAGCAATCACAAAATCAGCTTTTATTTGCAAAATATAAAGAAAAGTGAGTTCAAAAAGTGAGTTCAAAAAGTGAGTTCAAAAAGGTAATAAATGGCTATCGAAAGGGAAAAGGATTCTAAAACATGGACAAGGGCCCAAAACGCAACGTCTGAATTGAATACGACCTCTAGGGCCCAGATTTACCTGGTGTTTCCTGCCTAGACGCCCCTATTTTAGCAGCCAGGCTACCTCATCTCAGCATTTGGGAACAAGCAGAAAAATCTGATTTGAGGAGCACAATTGATTTTGAAAAGGCAACCAGAAGCGACAACCCACCCTGTACCAGAGCACAAACTGAAGTGGGCACCTCGCACCGCAGCCGGTGTCCAGGGACGCAAGTCACTGCTCTCACGCTGAGACCTGTCACCGCGTCCGACGGGCCTCAGAACACTGGGCAGATAAAAGTCCAGCCATAAAGGGTATACTGGCCGCGTGGACGACTTTCCCATCCGTAAGATAATCCCCAATGCGAATCCCAGGTCTGCCACTCTCTAGCCGTGCGAACCGAGGGCCTCTGCCCAGGATGGCACAGCAGAGAACATGGCGGTCCCTGGTGGCACCGCTGAGCCCCCGGGGCAGTCGTGGGCCCTGGGGCTCCTGTCCTTTTCGTCACGTCAACAGTGGACACCCTCCAGGTCTGAGCACTGGCAGTGGCCTTCTACTTCATGCGGCTAACACGCTTGGATATATTTTTCCTGAGAGAAGCTGGAGCAAGTTCTACTCGATTTAGGAGTTGAAGCACATGAAGGAATTCCACAGCCACTCAGAAAACCCATCTCAAAAAAGCTCTGCCGAGCAGAAGGTGAATATTCACACTGTGCAACACAGCCATTTCTACGCTTACGCCGAAATTTTCACTGTGAAATATTTGGGGACATTTATGGTGAGAGGTGATGAGACACAGACATGCACTTGGACAGTAGGGACCCACGGTTGGCTGTTGGCTATGGCCAGTGACTCTTTCCTCGCTGGGACTGTGGTGACTCTTGCTGAGTAATCGGCATGGCCTGGGATGAGCAGCAGCTCATTTGAGGAACAATCTTCTTAAGAGCCACGGCTAGTGCTTATTACTATTATGATTATTGTTATTGTTAACTTTAATCATAGGGCCTCTCCAGATGCCCAGATATGCTGAATTTCTCTAGAAACTAGATGACTTACTTTTCCAGGCTTTCATTTGTATTATCTTAAGCTTCAACCTCTACTATATTTTTCTACCAGTTGTACCTTTAGGAGTTTCAAGCTCTAAGTCTCTTTTATTGCATGCTTTAACAAAACTTGGACAGGATCGCTCACTAAAATCAGAATAGAAGAATCCATCAGCCTAAGCCACATTCATTATTAGAGCTGAAACAGTGATAATTTCTACCCTTATGATATTGTGGAGGAGCCTTCTTTTTTCTCCCAAATTAAAGTCTATGCCTTTGAATAGCTATGTTTCCTTCTTTGGAATTATTTTTTCCATGAAATCTGTGAGGAGGAACATTCCTTATTAATTACATAAGCGAAGCATTTACCTGGTGGTCAATTATCTACTCATTCTTGCTGAAAGCAATAAAACTGGAGAGCAAAAGTTACGTACAGATGGCTGGATTCTTATAGCTTCGGGCGAGGACATCTCGGCACTGGTTTAAACAAGAATAAAATTAAGGGCAACTTGCTATAACCAATGTCCTTCTGTCTGAAATATACAATCATGGACATGTTGAATTATTAGAAATTAAAACAAGAAATCAATCTGTATTCAGCTTCGACATGTTTCCTGGGTATTTTTGGGGTAATTTTTGAGAAATAGATTCTTAAAAATAAATATAATCTAAGCAACTGATTTTTCCCTTCTTTAAGCTTTAGCTGAGGTATAACAAGACTTATTGAAACCAGTTTTAAGAGGGAGCAATAATGGGAAACCATAAAGATTCTAGCAGAGCTATGGAAAGCTTATGCCTTAAGTAGGTAGCCAGAAGTAGTAGGATACATAATAGCATTAATAAAATTTAATGAGAGAATTCTGAATTTACAATAGGTATATATAAATTTTCCAGAAAGTAGTATCAGAGTACAGGCTAATTAGGCCCACATGGAGAGAAATTTTGTTCATTACCCACTCTATCCAAGCTCCATCTTGCAATGACATCTCGGGCGGGCTGGGGTGGGGAAGCAGACCCAGAATTCCAGGAGGCAGAGCCACTAATCTCCAGCACTAGAAAACTCAGCTTGAAAGGAGGAATAGCATAATGGAGACATTTGCAAACTTTCTCTCAAATTAAAGTCAGCGCCTTTGAATAGACGAAGGTGAAGGTGGTAAGATGCTCTTCACCCAGTCTTGTTCAAGAGCTTGTTTACAGTGGTGATCTGGTTAAAATGTAGATTCTGATCCAGCTGGGTCTGAAGGAAGGCAGGAGATTCTGCAGTTCTAATAGGCTCGCCATACGCCGACCACACTTTGGTCAGCAAAGCTCTAAATTATTTGCACTTTTGTGGGTACAGTGATTCTTTCGGAAAACCCCAAGGCCATTCCTCACCATGATGCCCTGCTGTTATCAACTGGGCGGCCAGCGCTTGAAGCAACTTCAGAAATAGTTCTAATATAGTTAAGAGATATTCTAGTCACTTGTCAGAAGACAGGCCAGGAGTTGGTGAACTGAAATATGGCGGGTCCTCAAATAACGTTCCATTCAACATCGTTTCTTTGTAACATCAATGAGATGCTGGAGCTTAGCTCTTGTTTGTGTCAATCATCCGATGGTACAACTGGTTTCCTTATACGTTGTTTTGCTTCAAGCCGCGGTTTCCAAGGACCTAATGAGGACGATGTTATCTTTGTTTCAGGGGACAGTGCTGCTTAGTGAACCGGCTGCTTGGGGCGGGGGTGAGTTGGTTCCAACCTTAAGATCTTTGTGTTGACTGTTTTATTTTTCTGTCCAGAACATTCTGCCCCCAAGACAAGACATACCCAGGCTGGGCTCCTAGTTTAGGATCTCAGCTCAAATGTCACCTCTCCAAACACTCTGGCCCGCCGGTCATTCCCTCTGACATCACTCTGCTTAACTGTCTCACAGCACCTATGCCATCCGAAGAAAACTGGTTCCTTGTCTCCACTTAGAACAAAAGCTTCATAATTACCCGGACCTTCTCTGCATTGTGTTGTCTCTGCTTTATCCCAAGAGCCTAGAACAGAAGAACGTCTGGCACAAAGAAGACGCTCAATAAATATTTGCTGAAATGAATGAATTGTTCGATTTTTTTAAAAAGAGAAGCCAAGAATAGAAGTCCATGGCACATCCTTCGATTTTTAAATGTTGGCAGTAAATTAAAACCCAACAAGCGAACAAATGCCCCCGTATCAACTGGGTGGGCCAAACCGGACATATCCGGGAATAGGTGGTTGTTCTGCACTCCCGGTCCATTATTCTATTAGGCCACATTAAATCTTGGCATAGAAGCAGGAACGCACAAAAGTGTGATATGCCAGAAAAGAAAGGGGAGTTAAAGTCTGAAGGAAATTGGGTTTTGCGTCTCTCTTTCCCCTCCCTGGCATCATGCGTGGGCACCGGGCACTTCACTGGGCACAGTTTCAGCTTCTTTCTGACGGAGAGAGATTGCAGCTCCCCCATCTCCTGGGCTGTGCTGGGAATAGTGATGAAAACTGCTGGTTTATAGTAACACCCATTTTGCTGGTGGATAACTTCAGCTGAGAATGAGTACACAAAAAAAATGCTTTTCCCGAACGACCCCATTCCCCCTTGCCCTTCGATTTAGTCACACGGGAGATGGCACCATGGGATTGGCTGGGACGCCGTGTACAACTTCCATGTGACGTGTCACACATCTCTCATGAAGCACCTTCTGTGCAGACTGGGTTTGTACTATGTGTGTGTTCTGTGTATGCTTGCACATGTGTGTCTGCACACAAACAACTGTGTGCATGCACACAAACGATTTTAAAGAGTTGAGTCAAGGGACGGAGCAAAAAGAACCAAGGTGTTAAGAACTCAAGCGTGCCTGGCAACGTGCTAGGTGCTTGACGTACAATATCTCGCTTCAGTCTTACACCACCCTGTAAGGCTAGAAACCTTAGGGACAGAGAAGTTAGCAATCACGTTGTTAAGTAAATGTGTCTGCTCCTCCCCCCATAACTTTACCATAACATAACCTGAAGGCCAGGCTCCAATGTCAAATTCTTAGATTCCTCAGAGGACATGCAAAAGCAGAGTTAGCTTGTGACCAACCCCACTTCCCAACTCGGCCCCAGCCGTGTGATACGCCCAAGCCCATTTCCCCGACAGCTACTCCTTGGCCATGCCTCTGGCCTAGGGGTGTGCATGTGGCTGTGTACAAGGGCGGAGAAGTCTGCCCTCAGGAGGTGGACCTGGGGGACAGAGCCTGGAAGCCAGCTTAGGCCTGTCTGGGCAGGGAACACCAAGAGAGTGTTCTAGAAAGGGAGGCTTGGCTTCGAGAGGGCCACATCCATTTGGATCAGTGGACACCTTATCCCATGGGAAAGGGTACATACAGCTGGATTACAGAGTGAGACTCTCCAAAATGGGGTTTTTAGGGCTGGGGTCCCTCTTCCCTTGCACAAGTGCAGAGCTACTAAGAGGTGAAATGCTATCCTAAAAGATGAAATCGCCTATCTAAAAGGTTTTCCCAGTAACGTATATTTTTTCAAGATTAAATCTTGAGTGTTGAAGCTTTGCTTCAACTAGATCCCAAGCCAGGACTACCTTATATACCAATGATTTCCAGACCTGATTAATGGACAAAACCACTTTTAAAAGAAAAAAAAAAAAATCCCATACTATGTGTCGAGCTGATTTTAAAAAACCGTAACGTGTGAAAGATGTCCTAACATAAAAGAGCTTATAGCTCATGCAAAAATATAAAAGCTAAACAAAGTTGGAAAAGAAACAGAAACAGGCTATGAAGTTTCCAAATAAAATTCAAATCGAAGTCATCCATTCGATGTAGTCCCCGATGACATATAAACGAAGGGAACTTATCACTTGCAACTTAAACACGACTTTGGCTAGGGTGAGGCTTCTTCGACTAGCCGTGCCTACCGTCCACTTCTCCCCACCTTTCTCTGGCTGAAGTTCCCACGAAATCTTCCTCCTGCAGCATACTTGGATTTCATGTTTCCTTAATACAGGGGGTTGCGTCCTTTATGGGTGACACTGACCGCTGTTCAGTTCGTAGTGGTCCTATCCTATCACTCATCTATTCGTAAATGGAAATTCACACAGTGGAAGTATCTGATGGTTTTAATTTCTGTACTCGGAGGGTGTGGGGGAGGGGAACCGGATGAAGGTGGTTCAGAGGTACCAACTTGCAGCTCTAAGTCCTGGGGATGGACAGCACGGCACGGTAACTGTAGTTAATGCCATTGCATGGTGTATGTGAAAAGTGCTAGAAGTAGAAATTACGAGTTCTCATGATAAGAACAAGCCTTTTGTTTTTTCCTTCTTTTTTTTTTTTTTTTGGTGTTTATACGAGATGATGGATGTTAACTAAAGTTACTGTGGTAATCATTTCTCAATATATGTGAGTCGAACCGTTATGCTGTATACCTTAGTGCTGCATGTCAATCACAGCACGATAAAACTGGAAAAATTCTGTATTGAATCCAGATGACAGAGAATGTTTTTTATGTTAAGTTTTTAAAAAGTATCATCAGAACCCCAGGATTAAAAATCTCGCTGGACAATTCCCAGACCCCACAGAAACCCTTGGGGGTCTATAGGCTTCAGCTGGGCAAACATGGGAGCTTACTCAGGGGAGCCTGGACATCTGAGACCTTCGTTCGTCCCAAGCCTCCAACCTCGGTTTCCTCCCCCTGTCAAGTGAGGACAAACACCTGGCTGCTGTGAAGTCCAAGGGTGCTGAGTCAAGACCAAGGACAAGAGCAAGGTGAGTTAGAGTTCAGATGCCGGACAGCCAGCGGGCTCACGCCCCGGCGAAACGCCCGCTCTGCACGCAAATTACGTTACTTGAATTAAAAGGCATTACTTATTCTGAACTTGAAGAGTCATCTGGAAACAGAGGAATGGCGATGACATTCAAAATATGGAATAACTCGTACAGCCTGGGAACCAACCCATCAGATTGGATGCCCGGGGCATGCCAGCCGAGACTGGCAGATTAAGCTGAAAGACACTAGGACTTCACCGTACCCACCTTTCTCTCTTGTATCCTGCTCCACCCAAAGTACAGAAACTAAATATGAGCAGTGATGATTATCACAACAATGGCTAACATTCAGGGAGCTCTTTACCAAGTGCCGGGCACTGTGCTAAGTGTTCTCAATCTACAGCATTTCTATAAGGGAGGGACAAGGATTGTCATTACTCCCATTTCATAGATGAGAAAACAGAGGCATCTAACCAGAGGTTAAAGGACTTGCTCGAGATCACACAGCTGGTAATCTGAGGAGGAGCCAGTATTCAAGTCCAAGGTGTCTTAATGGTTGTGCTCCACGCTGCCTACACTCCTGCTACACGTGACACAGAGCAACAGTCAAATGTATTGACTGTTACGCTGTGTCTTTTACCTTTTAACTACCTATTTCAGTGGAGATCATTGAAAGCAGAAGACATTTTTAAAGTGTTGGGTTCTGAAAAAAAATTATGGCAGCTTTGTCTTCCTTACTATTTTTCACCCAGGCTGATACCAGGACAAGCACGTCAGATGCAGTCCTTAAAATCCAAACCCATAGCAGCAAAGCAAGTGGGCCCTGAGGCTTCCAGGTGATGGGGGAGCCGGCAGGAGGCTGCAGACCTGCCACAGATTGATGACCCACAGAATGAATATTCCATAAGTGGTGGTTCGGAATTGTCTATAACATAAGACACATTTTCTTCCAGGAGGAACATACTGATCGATACACGCCAGACCACATGGCGTGTAACGGTCACTTGTAAAGCTGGCCAAAAATGGTTTCAGTGAAACTTGAGCATCGGAAGTTCCAGACTTATATGAAATGACACTTTAGGAAAATTAGGTCTCATTTTGGGTGGGGGAAGAGGACTACGAACACAAAAGGCTTAACAATTCTTAGGAACGGACTGACGTTACAAGGTTGTTTTCTGGGTTGCTAGGTAACACCGAAAAACAAATGTCCATGGTCTGAGGTCACTGCACACGTCCTCCCCACGGGCAGCGTGTGTGTTCCGCGGCCTTACTCCACTCCTCCTGGACAGTGGGCGGCGGGGGACACAACCGTGGTGCTAATGGTCCGTCGTGGCAAAAAGATGCAGGTAAAATTACCCTGCCCCCCGCCCCGTCCCCCCACCATATCTAATAGAAGCCTGATTCGCTTTTATGGGCAATTTTAATACCTGGAGGAATCAAAGTAGACACTTTTCCTGAGAGTTATTTCTTTGTTTCTAAGAAACAGCCTTCACCGCGAGAACTATTTCAGACCCTCTTTCTTAAGGATATACAGATCACCACGTAGCTAGGTAAGCTGGCTTCTTGCTTTGTTTAATACCCTTAACTGTTAAGTCTGTTTTTTTTGAAAAATTAAAGATTATGCATATGGGTCTAAAATTAATATCATGCGAATTTAATTGTTAGAGAAATGAACTCCCTTTGTTCTAACTTTTGCTCACCCAACGTAATCGAGTTCATCTTGTAATTAGCCATTGCACTTCAGTACTGCAATATGCCCTCTTCTATCTGGATGCGTGGCTCACGATATACGGAGAAAAAAATAAGCGAGCGATATTTTCATTTTCCTAAAGTTACAAACATAATTTAGTGCTTTAAGAACTCCTGCCCCCTCCTCCCTCCAAAAAAAAACAATGAAATGGAACAAAATCTTAAATCTATATTTTAAGTCAGGCTCTACCTTCAATGGCAGGCTGGCCATGACTTACCCAAAAGGACTCATTCAGGGAGTCCAGCACCATCATCACCACGAGAAGCAGAGACAAATCCACTCCAGGACCGTTATGAGTGGGCCTCTCTAGTGCCTGATACATACACGCCATACATGATAAGAAGCTGGTTCAGGAACCACCATTTCTATAGCAACCCACACACGCTCTGCAGGCTGTGTTTTGGGAAGGCAGTTAAAACTGGATTCTATGAGGCAGCTTCACTTAGAACATGCTTTTGTTCCTGTCATCTCATTAGAATGAGAGGATTCAAATCAAGTAACCTCAGGTAGCATTAAACAGTAGAAACATCATCCCATACGGAATCTTAAATCTTGATTTCTTTATCCGGCCATTTGGGACTATGTAGATAAACCTAGAAGGCCTTATGCTATGTGAAATGACCCAGACACAGAATGACAAATAGTGTGTGATCCCACTTTTATGTGGAATTTAAAATAGTTGGACTTATAGAAGCTCAGTAGAGTGATGGTTACCAGGGGCGGGGGATGGGGGCAAATGGGGAGAGGTTGATCCAGGGGCACAAAATCTGTTATGCAAGATGAATAAGGACTGGAGATCTAAGGTACAACCATGTGATTATACTTAACAGTACTTTATTATATACGTAGAATTTGCTAAGAAGGGAAATCTTATGTGTTCTCAGTACATACACACACACACACACACACACACACGCATACACACAATCTCGATTTCTTTGCCACTTGATGTCAGTTGGTGACTTTAAATTCAAACCACTGACCTGGTTTGCTTGGTCACAAGGGTCCATTCCCCAGGGCAGCAAGTCAGATCGCAGTCTGACGACCCAGAACATCGGACAGCCATCTGCTGTCCCAGTTAAAGGAGAAAGAGCGTAAATGCTTGTAAAAGCGAGCTGACATAATCATCTCTCACGGTCCAGAAAGCCTCAGCTAAGCGGCATTCGCCATGACCGACAAAACTTCATCTGGGTCAAACTGGCCCCTGCACCTGATCGATAAGAAGCTGTGTATGTTCCCTTTGTTCCAACCCCTCAGACACACCCTGACACCTGGGGCACGGCACTGGCATTGTACCACTCTTCAAAAGAGAGCACCATTAGAAAATCATAAATTAAAGACACCTACTGCTTCCTCGAAGGAAAAGACATAAGACTCACTAAATTGAGTCCTCTCTCGCACCATAAATCAAGTGGCATTTTCACACGACGGCTTTGGCACCGCATGTAAATGCAGCAAAGTTTCAAGTCTAGTACATGCAACTGGCGCTTCTTAAAAAAATTTTTTTCCCTGAGGGTACACATAACAATTAGCCAATTCATGTTGCTGCAGCATACTAGACAAAATTCAACGGCATGTTCTAGGAGAATGTTAATCTGTTAGGTCACCCTCCAATGAACATGTGGGTCGAAATACAGAGATGCTAATTTCTATAATGAACAATTCTTTGCCTGTTGCAAAAGAAAAAAAAACCAAAAGACAACCGCAGCCATAAGAAAAAAGACAACTGTGATAAACGGCAACGTCAAAGACTGACTCGACTCTAATGGTCTCTCTCCTAAGAGTAAATGTTCGATTATCCAGCAGTCACGGATTGACATATTCCAGTTAGTGTTAAAATGTGGATTTATTTTTCAAACAGAAATCCCATGGAACTGAAAAAGAATTTCATCTTTCTTTACAGAGTTTGGAATCTTGTCCTATAAAGGTGTTATTATTCTGAGCATCAATGGTCACTCTGGCTAAATGCTGGAGGTCTACCCAGATAACAGGAAGTAGGAACTGTGGCTGGATCAAGTGCGGCCCTGCACAGTGTAGAGTATATTTGCATTCTTATACTAAAATGGTAAGAACTTCCCTGTTGAATGTATTTTAGATCAGGGATCACAAAATTTTTCTGGAATAAGGCCAGACAGTAAATATGTTCCATTTGTGGGGACATATAGTCTGTCACAGCTATTCGACTCCGCGGGTGTAGTGAGAAAGTACTCATATAGCCCATATGCAAACAAATGGGCATGGCCGTGTTCCAACGTCCTAGTCCCTTTGGGTTGCTATAAAAAAATACCATGGACTGGGTGGCTTATAAACAACAGAAATTCATTTCTCATAGTTTTTGGAGCCCGGGGAGTCCAAGATCAAGGTGCCATCGGATTCAGTGCCCGGTGAGGACCTGCTTCCTGGTTCATGGATGACATCTTCTCACTATAAGGAAGGGGCAAAGGATCTCTCTGGGGTCCCCTTTATAGGGATGCTAATCCCATTCACGAGGCCTAATCGCCTCCCAAAGGCCCCACTTCCACACATGATCGCATGGGGGATTAGGTTCCAATATATAAATTTTGTAGGGGGGATAAAAACATTCACTATTGGGCTATAGCATCCAATAAAACCTTCTTTAGCGAAGCTTACATTTGAATTTCATTTACTTTTCATGTGTCATGAGATATTCCTCTTCGTTGGATTCCTTCTCCA
>NW_011889140.1:30923-34781 GCF_000151845.1 Pteropus vampyrus
CCCCTCAGACACACCCTGACACCTGGGGCACGGCACTGGCATTGTACCACTCTTCAAAAGAGAGCACCATTAGAAAATCATAAATTAAAGACACCTACTGCTTCCTCGAAGGAAAAGACATAAGACTCACTAAATTGAGTCCTCTCTCGCACCATAAATCAAGTGGCATTTTCACACGACGGCTTTGGCACCGCATGTAAATGCAGCAAAGTTTCAAGTCTAGTACATGCAACTGGCGCTTCTTAAAAAAATTTTTTTCCCTGAGGGTACACATAACAATTAGCCAATTCATGTTGCTGCAGCATACTAGACAAAATTCAACGGCATGTTCTAGGAGAATGTTAATCTGTTAGGTCACCCTCCAATGAACATGTGGGTCGAAATACAGAGATGCTAATTTCTATAATGAACAATTCTTTGCCTGTTGCAAAAGAAAAAAAAACCAAAAGACAACCGCAGCCATAAGAAAAAAGACAACTGTGATAAACGGCAACGTCAAAGACTGACTCGACTCTAATGGTCTCTCTCCTAAGAGTAAATGTTCGATTATCCAGCAGTCACGGATTGACATATTCCAGTTAGTGTTAAAATGTGGATTTATTTTTCAAACAGAAATCCCATGGAACTGAAAAAGAATTTCATCTTTCTTTACAGAGTTTGGAATCTTGTCCTATAAAGGTGTTATTATTCTGAGCATCAATGGTCACTCTGGCTAAATGCTGGAGGTCTACCCAGATAACAGGAAGTAGGAACTGTGGCTGGATCAAGTGCGGCCCTGCACAGTGTAGAGTATATTTGCATTCTTATACTAAAATGGTAAGAACTTCCCTGTTGAATGTATTTTAGATCAGGGATCACAAAATTTTTCTGGAATAAGGCCAGACAGTAAATATGTTCCATTTGTGGGGACATATAGTCTGTCACAGCTATTCGACTCCGCGGGTGTAGTGAGAAAGTACTCATATAGCCCATATGCAAACAAATGGGCATGGCCGTGTTCCAACGTCCTAGTCCCTTTGGGTTGCTATAAAAAAATACCATGGACTGGGTGGCTTATAAACAACAGAAATTCATTTCTCATAGTTTTGGAGCCTGGGGAGTCCAAGATCGAGGTGCCATCAGATTCAGTGCCCGGTGAGGACCTGCTTCCTGGTTCATGGATGACATCTTCTCACTATAAGGAAGGGGCAAAGGATCTCTCTGGGGTCCCCTTTATAGAGATGCTAATCCCATTCACGAGGCCTAATCGCCTCCCAAAGGCCCCACTTCCACACATGATCGCATGGGGGATTAGGTTCCAATATATAAATTTTGTAGGGGGGATAAAAACATTCACTATTGGGCTATAGCATCCAATAAAACCTTCTTTAGCGAAGCTTACATTTGAATTTCATTTACTTTTCATGTGTCATGAGATATTCCTCTTCGTTGGATTCCTTCTCCAGCCATTTACAAATGTAAAAACCATTCTTAGCTTTTGTGACACAGTTTCCTGACACTCAGGTGAAATTTTTTTAATGGATTCACAAATTGCTGTATCTGGCTGTTAAACATTTTGGAGTTGCAATTACTTAAACTTATCTCAAAGTAGATAATTTAAAGTGTTAAACTGGTTTGAAGTGATTATTGTATTTGAATTAATCATAAATAGCAGTCAATTAGTAAATAGTGTTATATGCTTAAGATGTGTTCTGATTTTTTTCCCCGATCTCATAATATTGCCTCAGAACTTTTAACGTAATTGAAACAATTTCTACTTAAATAATACTATTGATTAAATATAATAATAGTAAAAAAAAAAAACACCTATGAAATATGTAGGCTTCCACTGAGTTTCGTAAGTTAAAGGACATATGGTTTCTTTGAAATGTCCATCCAATCTTAAAGATAAAGTTTTCAGAAAACACATTTTAATTCATTTGATTATTTTTGAATGACTATCCAAATGTTGGCTTTTTCTCTGCACACATACAATCTGTTATAGCCAGAAAATTGGCAGTAACGTTTTTCACAGTAGATGCTAAGTTAAAAAGACCATTTATATGGAAATAGATCAACTACCCAATGAAGACTCCCAATGGAAAAAGGCTCACTGCCAGGGGGATTCTCTCCAAGGAGAAAATAGAGATTTGGGTAACTCTAGAGGCTTCACTGATTTCTGTTTTGTGCTCGTTTCCTGTCGCTGCTGTAGTAAATCACGACAAATTTAGGGGCTTACAACAATACGGATGTATTCTTTTTTGCTTCTGGAGGTCAGAAGTCCCATTTCACTGGGCTCCGGTCGAGATGTCGGCAAGGCCGGTTCTTTCTGGAGGCGCTGAAGGGAGGACCCGTTTCTTCGCTTGTGGCCACTTCCTCTGTTTTCAAAGAGCATCATCCCAACTTCCGCTTCTATCATCACATTGCCATCTTCTCTGATCATGACCCTCCCTGCGTCCCTCCTACCAGGAGCGTTGTGATTACAGGGGGCCCATCTGGGTAATCCCGGAGAATTTCCCCATCTCAAGATTCTTAACTTTATCACATCTGTACAACCACGAAGCAATACTCACGGGGTCCAGGGATGTGGATGGAGAGATCTTCAAGAGGCCATTATTCAGGCCGCCACATGTATCAACATTTTTTAAAGTAAATATTTGTTATTTGTGAGCTGTATACCAAATAAACTAATGAGAGCGAGGATGCTCCTTCTACAGACCTGTGCCACATTGTTACGACATATACATGTGTGAATCCCTTGAGAAAGTGTCGCCGTACAGTTGACCCTTGCACGGCGTAGAGGTTAGGGGGGCTGATCGTCTCTGCAGAGTAGAGAATCCTTGTTTAACTTCTGACTCCCCCAAAACTTAGTCATACCTCAGAATCACGGGAGATTCTGGACCCCTCTGAGTTACCAAAACCTGTGGATGCTCAGGTCCCTGTATAAAGCGGTGTAGAAGAACGCACACGGCCAGCCACATCTGCAGACCCGCAATCACAGACTGAAAATACTGTTTCTGATTCATGTTTGCAAAACCCGGGGGTACAGAGGGCTGACTGTATATTTACTGAAAAAAAAAATCTACATATAAGTGGACCCGTGCTGTTCAAACCCATGTTATTCAACATAGCCTTTCGTATTCCCAGCCCTGGTCATCCATGTTCAAATACAGTCATTCGAAAAAGAGGAGGCAGAAATGGGTAGAAGGATAATGCAGCAAGGATGGAAGCTCCAGGTGGAAGAGAATCCAATATAACTGTCCTTTCTCTAAACGAGAGCTCAGAGCATCATCCTTTTATTGTACGTACACATAGATATGTGAAGGTAAATCCTATGTATATACTCATCTTAATTACAAATGTTACACTATAGTATCTTAATCTGCCCTGACTTTTAAAACAACTAAATGACCCTCGTCTGATTCACTTATTCAACAAAGATTTTAGTTGGCACTGATCTTGATTATCAGGATTCAAGGATCAGTAAGAGTCAGCAAGGTCACAGATAATAACTAGAAAGTGCAAGACCGTGTTCCTTACATGCTCCTCGTACCACTGCAATATGTCCGCTGTGCCTCAGTCACTGTGTAGGGGATGGAGAAAGGGATTTGGAAGGAGAGACCCTGCTCACACGAAGTGACATGCTATGAGGGCGTCCTCAGCACCCCAGGGAAGGGTAGCAACAGAGAGTACAGAAGGCAGTGGCTGGGAATGAGGAGAGAGATGGGCAGGGCCAGCCTCGCCGGGAATCTCTCTGGGGCTTCCTGCGTGGGAAAGAGGTCTCTGGAGCCGAACGGCAAGTCACGAAGACCCGGGGGAAGGAGAGAGAGTCAGGAGGCGGTCAGACAGCTGCTGGAATTGGCCAGAAAAGCGGGAAGC
>NW_011889140.1:38439-45007 GCF_000151845.1 Pteropus vampyrus
TAAGTTATGGGCTGGGTGCAGGGCAGGGCCCAGGGGCTGGCAGACGAGGAGGACCCAGGGGGACACCGAGTCTAAGTGCCAAGGAAGGAGCGGGGACCTCTACACAGGAAGGGAAACCATCAAATGCTGCAGAGACGTCCCACAGGATGAGGAGGTCACCTGACTTGATGATCATGCGGCTGCTGGGGAACTTAGTGACGTTCGTTTTAGGAGAGCGGGGGGAGGAGGGGCAGAAGCAGAAGCAGGACTGTAGTGGGTCGAGAAACGGAGGCAGCACGCGGGGGACGATCCTTCGAGGAATCGGGGCTCAGGGAAATCTGGGAAAGAGGTCTGGATGGCACGGTCTGGGTCAGCCTTCTACAGAATGGGGAGACCTTTATCTACTTCATAAACGCTGAGCGCACACTTCCTGTGGATACCAGGCACCATACTAAGCTTCTTACAAATATTCACTCCTTGGCGTGGTTAATTTTATGTGTCAACTTGGCTAGGCCACGGTCCCCCGATATTTGTTCAAACATGTCTGGATGTTGCCGTGCAGGTGTTTTTATGATGAGATTAACATTTAAATCAGTAGACTGAGTAAAGCAGATGTCTGTTCATCATGTGGGTGGACCTCATCTAATCAGTTAAAGGCCTTAAGAAAAAGACCGACTTCCCCCAAGGAAGAGGAAATTCTGCCAGCAGCCTACCTTCAGATGCAAACTGCAACAACGACTCTTGCCTGGGTCTCCAGCCTGCTGGTCCTCCAAGATTTTGGACGTGCCGGCCTCCGCTATTACATAAGCCAATTCCTTAAAATCGACGCATCGATCTCTCTCTCTCTCCCCTCCCTTTCTCCCCCACCATATAAATACAGACATATACATAATTTTCTATATATTATACACACGCACATATCCTATCGGCTCTGTTTCTCTGGGGAGAACTTTAATACACTCATCGAAAAAACATTAAGTCCTATTATTACCCTCATGTCACAGTTGAGGAAACTATGGCACAGAAAGGTTAAGTAACTTGGCCAGGGCCACACAGCCACTGGGTAGCACAGCTGGAATTCCAAGTTGGCGTGCCCTCAGCGTCCCTGCTCTTAACCACACGCTGCGCTGCCTCTCCAGAACACTGACCAAGGGTGTTTGGGGCCAGCAGGGTGGGCCCGCGGAGAGAGGCAGAATCCACAAAGCGAATGAATGAGAATCGACAAATGCGGTCTTGCACAAGTAAGAAAACAGGCACGAGTGATTTGCACAAGGGACTTGACAGCTTCACAAGCAGCAGAACCCAGGTTTTCAGGATACGAAGTGCAAGCTTTCCCCTCTCTCCTTCCTACTTCTTCTCCACTCCTCCTTATCCATCAGCGCTCCCCTGCCCTTCAGAGAGTCTCCCAGTCACACTCCCGTCAAGCTGCTTTCTTTTAGGAGGCCCAGGGCTTCTTCTGTCCCGACCGTGACTACGATGCCTCAAAAAAAAAAAATCACCAAGTCGCAGAGAACACACACCAACCACACGCAAAGTACCCTTCTTACTTCGTGCAGGGTATGTTAATGTGGCAGAACAACCCCAGTAACGTCGAGTTCAGTACATCTGGTAAAATCCATGAATCCCACACAATTACGGAATCTGTTAGTGATTATTTAGAAAGTCGAACAAAACAACCCCTCTATCCCTAAACCCCGGAAAGCCCAACAGGCATGTAGTTCCAAATATAAATTCCTATACTTTGAGTACTCAAGGAATTAGGTCTCTTCGAAAATACATTTATGTGTGTGTATTTTACACACACACACACACACATATATGTGTGTGTATATATACATATGTATATATACGTATATATACGTATATATACGTATATATACGTATATATACGTATATATACATATATATATATATACACACACATACGTATATATATATACACATATATATATATATATCTCCCAATAATCTGAATTGCGTTATTTGAAAACTGGTATTTTCCAGCTTTGACTTTCTTGGGACCAGGGACCGAAATGGTACAGGAACCAATGTGCCATCGGAATCCTAAGCATAAGCACGTCCTCCCATATTGCTAATAGGAGTGTCAGCTAAAACACTTACTGTAGAAACATTTGGAAATAGGTATTAAAAATTTTAGAATTTTGCACATTTTTCACCCAGCAATTCCACTTCTTCTAAATTATTTTCCTAAGGAAATAAGCATAAACATTTAGCCACGAAGATATTTATTGCGGTATTGTTAAGAACAGTAATGTTTTTCCTAATTATCGGTACCAAGCAATCAAGTTATGACACATCCACATGATGGAATATGACGCACTCATTAACATAACACTGCAGAGTAATAGCTAATGCTACGTACGGAAAGATTTTCGTGATTTACAAATGATTTTTAAGTGCAAGACAGAGAACAGTGCATAGCATATAACCCCGTTTCTGTGAAATACATATTTTGTGGAAGGCGGCCTCTAAGAGGGCCCCAATGCCCACCTCCCGGTGTTCACACGCCCGTGCGGCCCACTCCACACTGGACCAGTGTTGGGCTCTGTGACCGACGGCATATGGAAGGAAGCGATGGTGTGTCACTCTGACATTAGGTTATTTATTTTGCCTACTAGTGCTTTTTAAATTTTTATTTCTTTTTAAATTTTCTCTTGGATCACTTGCTCTGCTGGAAGCAAGCTGCTGTGATGTGAGGAGCCTGATGGAGAGGCCCAGATGGCAAGGAAGTGAAGGCTCTGGGCGAGAGCCTGTGGGGAGCGGAGGCCTCCGACAACCCGTGAGACTGACACTGTGCTCACCAGTGCCAGCTGAACCTCGAGATAGGCAAAGCCTTGGCTGCCAGCCTGTCTGCAACCTTGCCAGAGGCCCTGAGCCAGAACCACCAGCTGCGCCGTGCCTGGACTCCTGACCCTCCAAATCTGTGAGATAACAGGTGTTCACTGTTGTGTACAGCTGCTGAGTTTTCGGGCCATTTGTTACGCAGCAATAGATAACTAATACACATGAACGTAGTGGAATGGCTAGAAGGATACAATACGAAATACTATTAGTGGTCTTTTCTAGGTGGTGAATTATGGGTGGCTTTTCTTTTCTTCTGTTGTAGCATGTTGTTGATGTTTTCCCTCTTTCAGAAAACAGAAAAAGGGAACCACGTGACCAAGAGAGAGCATTACGGCCTTTGAAAGTATAAAAGGATAAAAATCAGGGGAGCCAATTTTAGCTCTGATTACGTTTCAAGTAAATTAGCTAAAATGTGCAAAAGAGGAAAGAAGAAGAATAACAAAACCCCAAAGAACATGCCTGAAAGTCACGGCGGAGTAAGCTTGACCCACCGCAAACCACACAATGCACCACGAGTACCGGGCACTCCATACCTTCAGGAAAAGGAGACTTGCACAGGCCTCTCCAAAGGAAAACCAACCAGTCATAAAGTCATCCATCAGCCGATCACCAGCTAGACAGGAGTCTCGCTTACCCAGCTTCCGGTCAAAGCGCCAGGCTGCGACATAGGCGTTGTGCCTCAGACTGCTCTGTGTGGCCAGGGGCACGGTGACATAGATGGGGCCATCCACCAGCACAGGCGTTCCATCGCTGCTGAGCAAGTGCACACTGACGGCTGTGACTGGGGTCAGGTCGTACCTGGTGCCGTTTCCTGCAAGCAAGAGGCATGCTCCATCCATCACACGCACACAAAGGACCCTACGCGGGGCTGCGGAAACCGTTTCCGAAAAAAATAGTAATAGCTGCCATTTACTGAGTATGGTACCTCCCATCTGCCAGGGACTGTACGAGGCACTTTACACATGAAGTCCTCACCATGCCCTTCTAAGGCGGGTGAAGCCCCCATTTTACATAGAAAGAAACTGAGGCCCAGAGAGGCTGGAGAAGGGAAATGGCCTAAGGGTTCTAACAACTGTGTTTTTACTTTCAAAAAGGGCCTCAGAAGGGAAGCTCATCTATAACATGACAGGAGGCGTGTGTGGAAATCCCTTAAATTGACTCCTATACGGAGTATGCCCCATGCCCATGTCAATTACTTGACAGATTTCTAAAATAAAACCAAATATTTTCAATGAGAGATTGCAAAAAAAGAAAAAGAAAAAAAAGGAAATTTCTTCAGAGTGCTTCAAAATATTAACTTACTTCTACTCAAAGTACACTTTTATTGAAAACCTGGGCTTGAAATATTTATGAGTTGTTTTAGTTGCCATTGTTATGCTGATCTGTTTAAAAGGAATTTAATATGCCAATTATTCTGCATTAGAGGCCTTTCATCCAAGCCAATGCTTTAATGACTACCTACTTTACAGATAAATTAGGGAATGCTTATGAGAATGATATCATATTTATACACGTAAGCAATCCATTTTAGAAAAAAATTTCTCCAGTGAAATATAATATCACATAAAATGTATTTTCATAATTTTAAATCTTTCCTTAAACATGACGACGAAAATGCAGTGATAAAAAATTTTAAGCTACATTAGATCACAATCTATAGGATTTCTACTTAAGCTACTTATATACTTACCTATCTTTCAACTACCTGGGCTAATGCAAATCTCCGATTAGGACTAAATTTAAACATTTAAAGCAAACCCAGTGAATTTTAGAGTTTCAACGAGTTATAGCTAAACTCTTTGTATGGCAACTTCTATACAACTAATGACAACACTACCCTGTATAATTTATACCTGCCTCTGTTTTTTCACAGGGAAAGTCATGGATGTGGGGATTTGATCAAAAAGTCCACAATGGAATCATAGATTCAAGTTCTTAAATCTTTTAGTTGGGTCATTTCATTTTAGAGTTAAAAAAAAAATTCCCAAAAAACCCCCAACCCCGGATTTTCCCTTATTTCTGGTCAAAATATCTCATGGATGGAGGCCTACATGTGCCATTGTCCAAAGGTGACATGGAAGCAAAGCCAGGTCCACAATGCGCCTCTCCAGATGAGATAAAACTTAAACGAAGAGAAAGTAAGTAACTGATAAACGACTCGGGAATAATGTTTTCGGTTAGGTAGTGCGGCCTGTTCCATCAATCTGGAGGCGGGAAATCTGCAGGGGAAGCAGCAGGAAAGGAGAGCCCTCCAGACGCACCTTCCTTCCTCTCCTGGTGCCCAGAAACGGCAGCCCTGCCGAACGCTTTCCATCCTCCCTTCTCATTATCTCGCACATCCCTGGCCCAGGAAGCCGGGCTCCCGTGCCCGATCGGCCATTAACTGCTTATGTGGCCTTGGGCAAGGGATTTCGCCCCTCTGGGCTTCATTTTTCTCCTGTGCAAAACTAAAGAGGCTGGACTTGAGTTACCGGACTCAGCCATAAACATTCGGAAGTGAATACAGCGCTGCGGAAAAGGGCCTATTAACGTAAAGCAATATGCGCTAGGTTCATGTGATTTAATATTCTTTTCAAAGTGGTCTGAAGACACGGCAGGTGATTCTATCTGCTTGCTGAGGCCTCTCCTTTCTCAATGCCCCCACTAAATGCCTCCCAAGTGACCTACCCTTTCTTTATTCTGGAAAGTTTCCTACTTCGAAGGGCTAAATTCTTTTTCCTTCCGGTCCTTGTTATGAGACTGTAACTTTATACAAAACACCGAGTTCTGTATATCAGGAGGTCTTTCCGTTCTGTTCCATTGTTACCTGGCTCCTGTCATGTCCGAATAAAGACAGGTGTCAGGCCAAAGCCATAGGACGAGGGGGCAGCACCGCCGGCCCAGGCTCGGAGGCCTACGGGTTGTCACTTGTAAATGCGGGGTTCTGCTCAGATTGCATCTAGGTTTCTGTCTGGCTTTGCGTTCATTCTATCACCAACTTTTCTGGACTTCGGGAGCGTTTCACCCATCAATCATTTTACTGACTCCTCTCTGTCTCCCTAGAGTTAGTTACCAGCAGAAGTAATTGCTGGAAATCCTCCTGGGAACGTCACAGACCAACGCTGCGCTTTCTCAGCAACCACGGGGGAGAGTGCGAAGCTGCGTAGGGGCACAGTGTGAGGAGGGTGCCCTGCGTGCTGCCAGGTGACTAAGGAGCGAGTCGGCAGGGCAGGGGCCGGAATCTCCGCGTGGCCGCGTTTCTCTGTGTCCGGCTCCCTCTGAACTGGACGCGACTCCTGCTCCACGGAAACCAGCCTTCGGAGCACGTTTCGACCCCATCGATGGCCTCCGGTCACCCTCACTGAACTCTAGAAATGACCTGTCCTCTCTCTCACACAGGCACCTGCGGTCCCGGCTGTCGCATGCACTAAGCTGAAATCTCTTAGAAACGACAGTGGGGCACAAGAGGAGCTGGACACCAAGTGCCCGGGAGGCGGGGCCTCGCTGATGAGGCGCGGGGGGCGGGGCTACACGGGGTCCACGCTCCCACGCCCTCGCGCGTGCGAGACAGCAGCTGCCTTTCTTGGAAAACTCCTCCTAGGTCAACTTATCAGTTATTTCCGTGGAAAAGAAGGTGAATAGAACCGTTCGAAGATCTCTCTACCCTCTGACAGAACAGTGGTCTTTAAAATGAAACGTAACTCCTCTAAAATCGATAGTCTCACGTCTTGGAGTTTTTCTTCCC
>NW_011889140.1:45057-49906 GCF_000151845.1 Pteropus vampyrus
GGACTCAGCCATAAACATTCGGAAGTGAATACAGCGCTGCGGAAAAGGGCCTATTAACGTAAAGCAATATGCGCTAGGTTCATGTGATTTAATATTCTTTTCAAAGTGGTCTGAAGACACGGCAGGTGATTCTATCTGCTTGCTGAGGCCTCTCCTTTCTCAATGCCCCCACTAAATGCCTCCCAAGTGACCTACCCTTTCTTTATTCTGGAAAGTTTCCTACTTCGAAGGGCTAAATTCTTTTTCCTTCCGGTCCTTGTTATGAGACTGTAACTTTATACAAAACACCGAGTTCTGTATATCAGGAGGTCTTTCCTTTCTGTTCCATTGTTACCTGGCTCCTGTCATGTCCGAATAAAGACAGGTGTCAGGCCAAAGCCATAGGACGAGGGGGCAGCACCGCCGGCCCAGGCTCGGAGGCCTACGGGTTGTCACTTGTAAATGCGGGGTTCTGCTCAGATTGCATCTAGGTTTCTGTCTGGCTTTGCGTTCATTCTATCACCAACTTTTCTGGACTTCGGGAGCGTTTCACCCATCAATCATTTTACTGACTCCTCTCTGTCTCCCTAGAGTTAGTTACCAGCAGAAGTAATTGCTGGAAATCCTCCTGGGAACGTCACAGACCAACGCTGCGCTTTCTCAGCAACCACGGGGGAGAGTGCGAAGCTGCGTAGGGGCACAGTGTGAGGAGGGTGCCCTGCGTGCTGCCAGGTGACTAAGGAGCGAGTCGGCAGGGCAGGGGCCGGAATCTCCGCGTGGCCGCGTTTCTCTGTGTCCGGCTCCCTCTGAACTGGACGCGACTCCTGCTCCACGGAAACCAGCCTTCGGAGCACGTTTCGACCCCATCGGTGGCCTCCGGTCACCCTCACTGAACTCTAGAAATGACCTGTCCTCTCTCTCACACAGGCACCTGCGGTCCCGGCTGTCGCATGCACTAAGCTGAAATCTCTTAGAAACGACAGTGGGGCACAAGAGGAGCTGGACACCAAGTGCCCGGGAGGCGGGGCCTCGCTGATGAGGCGCGGGGGGCGGGGCTACACGGGGTCCACGCTCCCACGCCCTCGCGCGTGCGAGACAGCAGCTGCCTTTCTTGGAAAACTCCTCCTAGGTCAACTTATCAGTTATTTCCGTGGAAAAGAAGGTGAATAGAACCTTTCGAAGATCTCTCTACCCTCTGACAGAACAGTGGTCTTTAAAATGAAACGTAACTCCTCTAAAATCGATAGTCTTCACGTCTTGGAGTTTTTCTTCCCCCGTTATCTTAGATTTCATAATTTATTCAAGAGCTCTTGGAAATGGGGCACAGAAAAATGAACGAGCTCCCAGCAATGAGGCCACTCCTCCCAGCTGGGGTTTCAGGATTGTGCACTGTTTTGTCTGAGAGTCTGGATGGAGGTGTCACCGAGGTCTCAGATGGTACTTTATCATGGCCCCCAAACACGACTTTTCTCCCAGGGCTGTACGTTTAAAGCAACAGTTAATGTTTACTTTCCCCCCAATAATGTTTACTTAAGATGACTATGACATATCCGTCCAGTGGCCTATTGCTGAATATTAATCGCATCATCACATAAAAATTAAAGGAAGAAGAAACATTTCTGAAAATACCAAAGGAGATGACGAATCACCAGGTCATCTTGATCTGTAGCTGGAAATTTATTAATATTCTACAAAAGGACATCAGGTATTTCAGGTTTCAAAGCTTTTTCAGAATGATCAGTTTCTATAAAGTCCGAGACATTTCAGTGATATTCAATGAAATGGTCCCTGGGAAATGCAGCAGCTCACTCATCCAGAACCGCCTCTGGTTTTCAAGTTTACGTTGTGACTAATCTAAAGTGTCCAGAAAAATGAGGGTTGGGGCGCGGGGGGAGGAAAAAATGATTCAGGACTTCAGAATCCACCACTCTCCAGTTGCCAGAAGGACAAGGGGCCGTGCTGGCCCTGAGGACCTGTGGCGGTGGCTGTGGTTGGAAGTGGAGGGCAGTTTGTACTGATAAAGCTTTATCACAAATGTTCTGGCTGTTGGCTTTTAGTGTCTCTGATTTTTTGTGGGCTGGGAACACTGGCTTGCTCATCTCTGAATCAGCCCAGCGCCACCTCCCCTACCAGCTGTGCCATGGGTGGGTGGGGCTGTTCATCTCTGCGAGGCCAGCTAGGCAGGCTGCTCCGCCAGTCACACGTCCAGAGGCAAATGGGACAAGGCTGAGGACAGGGGGGCCCACAAAACCTCTAACTCTGATCTTATACTTAAAAAAATTAAAAAAATTCAAATAATAAAAGACTTCTCTGAATTAAATATATTGAGTCCACCAAAGGAGTACTCAGAAGGAGCTCAGGCAGTGGGTACCAGCAGAACCGCTCAGGGAGACAAAGCCGCTAGAACTAAACTCACCCATGCTGTTGAATGAATTCCTTAAATAAGCCTCAATGCACTTGAACTTGTCCTGAGAGCTCCGGCCTCACATCTGCAACTGCCACGGCAGAGGAGGGACTTCAATTACTGTTGTCCCGTTTCCATCTAATCCTCGCAGATACGGAAAACTGTCCACCTCGGAGGGGGAGCCCGCGGCAGTGAGAAAGGCCCGTCAAGTCGCTGTAGCTGGTGTTCTCGGGCAGCCTCAGAGCCCTCCTCTGGAAGTGAACGCGAGGCTGCGGCCGGGCACCTGCAGAGATTAACCCTGAGTTACCCCCGGGGGAAAGCAGCAGCCGCTTCTGTTTTTAGAAGAGGCGAAACCGGGGAGTGCTGCTCTAGGGGTTCGGCAGGGCTCCCCCGCCCCGCCCCCCATGCCGCCCCGCCCATCCCCCATTCACGCAGGACACAGAGATGTGACAACGCGCTATTATGGGGATGGAAATAATAGCCCATTGTCACATTTGTTTCGACGCAGGATGTTATTTAGGGTTTTAACAAAAAGCTTCCCAAGTGCGACTTGTGAGCAGTCTTTTCAGCGCTAGGGACGGGGGTAAGAACATCTTGGGAAACTAAGTCCATGTAAGTGAAGTGAGTAGATGACGATCTCTTTACACAGACAAGGCGAGAGATACCATCTCTGACACTGCTCCGAACACAGCCTCCTCCGACTGGTAAACTCTGGGTGAACCCCACAGACCCGACTGACGTCGATCCAGGGACCTAAATGTGCAGGCAGGCCTCCTGCGGAAGGTGCCGTATTCCGATGGGGTGAGCACCCTATCTGTGGCAGATTAGGCTGCGGGTTCTACCTGTGACATCATGTGCAGTCTGACTTTGTCCCAAATGTTGTTTTCATTGTGAAACCTCAACCTGTTTTCACCTGCTGTGGTGGCGACAGTCACGAGACGTAACGGCGCCGAGTCCCTTTGCACGAACCCAGCAAAAACATCACGAAGGCAAAGATTAATACAAACGAGTATTGTAGCGTTGACCGACAAAGGTACACATTGCCCCTATTTAAAATAAAAGTGGTTCTTCAAAGGCGAGCGTCTGCCCTGATACATCCTGGGATTTATAGGATCCATTCTGGTCATCATGTAGCCCACCGCAGGCATGAGGCAGCCCTACAGTCGGCTGGGGGCTTCCTGTCCCACCCGATGGGCTTTGTGTATGTCCACTCCTTTCGACCCTGGACCAGAAACTTTTAAGGGGCGGTGGATGCACTTATCTGGAAGTGATCTAGAATAAGGAGGTTTTAGGGTTCAGAGGATCGACTAGCCCATGTCTCAGTTCCTACAGGTGACACCACGGAAGTCCGATGGCCTGACCGCCCACACAGATGTGTAGGGTAGGCTGCCTTGATCACGTATGATGGAGGTGGCTCTCCAGGCTCCTGAAAACCACTGAGTAAGTTTCCCAAACGACTGGTCCTCCACTCCACACACACGGGCCTGGCTTCAGGGCTCATGGGGGCCAGGCACCCAAAGCCACGACAGCCCTAACTGCAGCCACCTCCACCGAAACTAACTGGACACCTACCTCAGTCCTGTTCCAGCCCTTCGGTGCCCCTTTCTTCACCCCTAAAACAATCCTTGGGGGTGTACCAGCATCCACGTAGCTCTGTCTTTTCCCTTTGGGCCCTTCTTCCCTGGCCCTGTTCTCTTCTGATTGCACAGGACACTGCTGGCCATCATCTCCTTGGTCTGCAGAGTTCAAACCCTCACACTGCCCGGGCGCTCGCCTCACCGGGCTAGGAACAGTCCGCTTGTCTTAATCCCTTCCCCCGACTCCCCACACGTGTGGTTTGCCTCTCCCCTTCTCCTTGCCCGTCATGCTCCCGGAGAGAGACTGTCAAAAGCCAACCCTTTCTTTCTCCTGTCCTCGCCCCCAGCTTACATAAAGACGTTCATTGCTTGCGTCTACCATTTTTTTTCCCCCCAACGATAATGAACGTTCTGAGACCTCATTTCCCTTTCTCCACTGTTCTTCAGGGCCAACGATGCGGACGCCTGGGTTTCGCAGTAGGGAGACAAAGAACTTGCTGAGACAAAGAAAGGAACGGCATGTCTAAAGTGTAACAGGGCAAAGAAAGACAGGCTTGTCCTCGCGAGGGTCCGGGCAGAACGCAGAGTCCAGGCTGGTTACCCCGGAACAGGGCGGGGCACGTGCGTGTGCCCTTCCCGCCTTGGGAATGGCCCCCGTGAGACGGCGGGTTGAGACCTTCGTGAAGGCTCCTTGGCTGTAAAGAGCAGAAACCTCCTCACACTAGACCAGGGAGAAGGGAGGCTGCTGAAAGGTGAAGGGGAGTCACACTGAACCCAAGGATGACGGCCCAGCCTGGCCTTACGGGGACTGGTCTGGGACCCGGAGACCACAAACCAAGCCTGCTCCCCAGCTCTCGGAGTCCCCTGGGTGTCTTGCTCCAATTCTGTA
>NW_011889140.1:50956-55850 GCF_000151845.1 Pteropus vampyrus
CTTGACCTCTCCACAATGGTCAGCACTGTTCCCCGCCCCCGCCCAGGGACGCCCCCTTCTTGGCGTTCACGGTCCCGAATTCCGGTCTCTCCAGAGTCTGTCCGCTTTTTCTTCTGCAAGTGCTTTCCCCATCCTCTTACCTCCGATGAAACGGTCCCTCCAAGGCTGCCACAGCTGCCTCTGCTCTTCCTGGGCTCTCTCCTTCCCAAGTCCCCCCTCCAGTGATGCCACCTCAGCCGTTACCTCCCTCTCCAGGGGGGACTCTGCCCAGCAACACGTCTGCACTTCGCCTGCCTTCCGCACCTTGACCTGGGTGCCCGCCGGGCACACTAAATCATCATCTGCCTCCTCTCCCACTTAACGGCCCCCCACGCTCCCCAACGCCCAGGTCTGATTCCAGGTCATCACCAGGATTTTCCCTACTATTCTGCACATTCGCCCGAGAGCCAGTACTGGCCCGTCTTCCCTTACCAACATTTCTAGCATCATCTCTTCCTGCCTCCCTGTCTCCGCCCGACCCATAGTACCCCACATGACCCCTTGCCTTAATGGCCCCATGCTTCAGACCTTCCTCTTTTCATCTCTGTACACAGTGATTGTTCTAGAAATCCACTCTCATCACAACCTTTTCCCGCCCAGAAACCTTCAGTCGATGGACACCACTTACCAAATTAACCCTAGGGGCGGCAAGGGACCAGTGTAGACACAAACCACTACCAATGTAGACCCAAACTGCCACCATTATAGACCAATACAGACCCATACTACTACTACTCCACCTGTCCCATCAGGGAGGGGCGCAGTTTAGAATATACAAAGTTCTTACGGACATGTTATATTATTTAATATTTACAACAATCCTGTGAAGAAGGAACCCTAGCCTCTGTGTGTAAAAGGCAGAAAGGCATGCCCCTCGTCCTCACCTCCGTGTCCGTTCCTAGCCTACCAGGGCGACCTCAGCAGAGACACTCTGCTTACTGCCCATCGGCTCTCGGTCCCCGGCCAAGTGGGGCTGCACAGCCCTCTGCACCTGCACACAAGCCGCTCGTGTGCACGCCTTCGCCACGTCTGAAGCTTCTTCCCATCTTCTGCTTGCACCTCCTACCTGTTACCCGAGATGCAACAACCTGTACCTGCTCAGATACAGCCTCGTTCTGGGAAAACTCCTTGCAGTTAACCAAGCCCTCAGCTTCTTCATCATGTGTTATCTTGAGACTGCTCCAGGCTTTCTTTATGAAACCATGGCATCGATAACAACACCAACTTCCTTAGCTTTTCAAATGAAAGGATCACTGATCACTCAGGCCAGGTACCATCGGAAAGATGCATTTATTGTGACCTCATATGTCTGGAGGCATCTATGAAATCCCACCCAGTCCCATAAGGGAAGAATTTCAGGGTGTGTCTGGTCAGAATTTAATTAGATCCTGTACCTCTAGAGAAGACAACAGGGAGGCAGCCTTTTTACTTTTTAAGGTAAACTCCTATTAATCATGGGTTTATCCTGCTTTATTACGTTATAAACAATTTCAAAACAAAGACTTCAACTGAAGCATCAGTCATCTGGCAAATGAGAACAATGGACGCTGTCCCCTCCTCTCTGGTCTCCAACTCTCACCCGGTGGCCTTCGTTGGTCCGATAAACCAAACAATGGGGCACCATCTAAAACTGTGCACATGACACGTACGAAGCTCCATCACTGACCTGTGACCATATTACTTTCTTCCTTTCTCAGGAGCATGTGACCCATTATGCCACCTGAGCAAAACACCAAAAATTCAAATGGCTTATAGCACTTGCATTCCTCATCAGGAGAGAATTTATCTACTTATTTATTTATTTTTTTCTTCCTCCGAATCCATTAAAAAAAAATAAATGCACCTGCACTTGACCAGTTTGAGAATAAAAATTTAGTGTACTATTTCTAAGTTCAGTTTTGTATCGGTTTTATAGAACAGAACTGCAAAGACCAAAGATCACCTACAGACAAAGGCTTCCCTTCTAAATGACAAGAGAGCCTGAAACATAATCGTCAAATATTATTGCCAAGTCTCCACTCTGCAAAGTACAAGGAAAAGTACAACTAACAATTATTAAACCCATGAAACAGGATAAGTTACAAAATTAACAAAATTTGCATAATTTTAAAAAGCTGGAATGCGGATGAGATCTTAGAAAAGGAGAAATGGTTTTGGTTTCTGGTTACAGACAAGAGGCAGTGATATCCTAGACTGAATAAATTAACTGTCACAGAAACTACCGAATGATTTAGGTCCTTGGTTTATAATACGACCAGGCTCCTCCTTGCTCCTTGGAGAAAGAAGGAGTTATTCAAGTACTTTACTGCACACGTGTGTCTGTGTGTAAACTGTAATCTTCCGAGCAGCCATCACAGAGAAAATAATTGACCATGCATGAGTAATCTATGCAGGAATTGCAAGAAGCAGTGAGATTTGGATGTTTTTAAAAAATATTTACTCAATCATTCGATAAATTACTTATCAGGTAGGTACCTATCAGAAAGCAGACAGGGGCCAGGCCCCGCAGGGGCTAACAGGACACACTCCTGCCCTTTGGGTTTATGATATAGTTTGGGAGGTAAGGTAGACTACCAAATGTGGCAGAAAGCGAGGTATCACAGTAAGACACAGAACCCCAGCCGGAGGGTTGTTTTAAGCCATCCTTCTGGTTACTGAAAAGGACATGAAGGGCAATAGGGGAGAGAGGGATGTGTGGAACCCCAGGGTAGGAGCCAGGCGGATGGCAGGTGCCGGAGGGCCTGGTTCTAGGCTCAGGGCAGCCTCAGGACGATAAGGGGTCTGTGCATTTCGCCTGACTGCTGTGTCAATGACACAATCGCACAAAGGCCCAGTTTGCTTCTCTCTGACCTGCTACCAACTAGCTCTCTTTCTTAGTCACACTTTCTGATCCCTTCTCGCTTGGGCTTGTGGGTAGCCTGGCATGATCACAGACACCCTGCACCCCAGGACTGTTCGGCTGAGGTTCTCGCCTCTTCTGGATTCTTAGTTTAGTCTCAGTAAAGGGAAGAGAGAGAAGAGCTGATGGCTCCAACTTCTTTTCTCCCAGTCACGTCCCAGCCCCTGGCCACACCATGGACCGGTTATCCCTGAGCTGGGGGTCACTAGATATAAGCCCTTGTCAGTCGAGGCTGAAGGACGAGGCACCAGCATGATTCATATCTCAGGGAAGACATGGGAAAGACCTCTGATACCGTGAAATAAGTGGGTGAGCGTAGCTTGTCTATATAAGAGACATTAATTACAACCGTTAGTCTCTTGCTATTATTTTCAAACTGGGCTAAATTCTGGTCTTTATCAGAATTAATGGTTTCTGCCTTAGTGAAGAATGTGAGAAAGAAGCATAATCATTCCTTCGTTTTAAGAAAACCATGGTCCCACCGTCCGCCTCCCCTCCACCCCATGGTTATTGCAGCATCATTCACGACAGCCA
This sequence comes from Pteropus vampyrus, assembly GCF_000151845.1. Lineage (NCBI taxonomy): Eukaryota > Metazoa > Chordata > Mammalia > Chiroptera > Pteropodidae > Pteropus > Pteropus vampyrus. The sequence continues at coordinate 54,429 of NW_011889140.1, forward strand.
AGGCATGAAAACAACCTTAGTGTCCATCGATGGATGAATGGATACAGAAAAGGTGGTGCATGTAAACAATGGGAAATTATTCAGTCACACAAAGGAGGAGATTCTGTCATTTGTGACAACATGGATGACTCTGAGTGCACGATGCTAAGTGAAATACGCCAGACAGGGAAAGACAATCCTCTGGGATCTCGCTTATCTGTGGAACCCAAAAAACCCCGTCTCATAAAGAGCATAGGTTGGTGGGTGCCAGAGGTGGGGGATGGGCAAAATGAATGAAAGGGGTTAAAAGGCACAGACTTCCAGTTATAAGACGAATCAGGATGTGATGTGCAGCACGGTGACTACAGTTAATAACACCGTATTGTATATTTGAGACTTGCCAAGAGAGTGGATCTTAAAAGTCCTCAGCGAAAGAAGAAAGGTTGCAACGATGATGTGATAAATGGTAAACTAAATTTACTGATCAGGCACACCTGAAACTGGCACAATGTTCTATGTCAATCGTATCTTAATAAAACTGGGAAAAAAGAAAATCATTATCTTTTAGTTGTGGAACAATAGCAAAGCTAATCAAAGAAAAGTTGGAAGTGCCGAGGACGACGGGCACAGGCCACGGTGTGGTCCTCATTTAAAAGGATGCTGAGGCCTCAGGCTTTCACTGTGCAGATGACATGAACATCTGTATTTCTATTTCTGTTTCCTCTTCCGACCTTGAGTCACGCAGGCTGTTAGGTGCTTCTACTTATTTTCTTTTCAAACACGTCTTCTGAGTTCACCTTATTTGTAAACGGCACGTGAAGATGGTTAGGTTAGGTAAGGAATGAAAGCGTGTATAATGGTATACACACCATTAAAAATAAAGGAATAAAGTAAATGAAAACTAATCTGGTGAAGCATTAAAAAGCCAGGAAACAGCATTCTGAAGGCCCAGGATTTAGACAGAAGAAAATAACGTTAGCACAGAGGTCAGCTAACGAGCGTTATTCCCAGTTCTAGCCCCAACGCCAACCAAGGGGCAAGCCTCCGACCTGTACTGGTGTCCCAGCAGGCGACGTTAGAAGGGGTGAAGTCACATTTACACGCTGCTGCACGTGACATGGGGATGAGATTGATGAAGAAGCCACTCTCGAACGCTCATAAAGTGTCCCCCCCTTTTTTTAAGGGGTGGGATGTATGGGGGTAAACAAACACCGTACCATCACATCTACCATCCTGACCAGTTTTAAGCGTGCGGTTCCCTAGTTAAGCATATTTATATTGTTGTGCATCAGATCTCTAGAACCTTTTCATCTTGCGGAACTGAAACTCTATATGCGCGAATACTTGTGATCCTTTTATGAGTGACCCTGTCTCCTGGTCAGTGAGGCCCAGGCTCTGACCTCACGAGTCGAAGATTCTCTCCTTTGGAGAAGAGAAGGATGT
>NW_011889140.1:56590-63573 GCF_000151845.1 Pteropus vampyrus
CCAAGGCTCAGTGAAGAAAACACTGCAGAAACAAAAACAGGTATAAGAGAATTCTGACATTTAGGTCAAAATGTGCACTCTAATTTTTAAATTCTCTGACTTCAAATCAATCAACAATATTGATTTTCCATATTATGACATAATAAGAAATATATATTTGGTCTTTGGCCTTGGTTCCTGACAGAGTTCCTAAGGCCCTTGTAACTTCCTGGGTGATGGGGGTGATAGGAGCATCTTTTGTTGTTATAAGTCAACTGTAGGTGGGTTCCTGGATGGGGGCTGGCCACTAGAAAGATGGAGTCATGGGTAGAAGCTTGGCTTTCAGCCCCAGCCCCTATTCTGGGGAGAGGAGAGAGGGACTAGAGATTGAATTAATGATCGATCATGCCTACATTATGAGGCCTCCATGAAAATCCCAAATGTTTGGGGAGCTTCTGGGCTGGTGAATACATCTGTGTGCTGGGATGGTGGTGCACCCCAACTCCACGAGGATAGAAGCTTCTGAGCTCAGAACCCTCCCAGGTCATGGCCCGTGTACTCCTTCACCTGACTGTTTATCTGTATCCTTTACAATATCCTTTAAAATAAACTCGCAGATGGAAGTTAAGTGTTTCCCTGAGTTCTGTCAGCCACTGCAGGAAGTTATTGAACTTGGGGATGGGTGTGGAAACCCTGGGTGTACAGCCGGTTGGTCAGAGGCACAGAAGACCACCTGGGTCTTGTGTCTGAGGCGGGGAGCGGTCTGGTGGGCGGAGCCCTCGCCTCTGAGGTCTGTGCTAACTCTGGGTAGTTAATGTCAGAACTGAACTGAATCATAGGACATCTAGTCAGTGTCCAGACAGTTGGAGAATAGATTAGTTTGAGGAAACATCCCACTCATTTGGTGTCAGAAGTGTGAGCAGAGAGAAAGGAAATGGTTTTTCCTCTGAGTATGATGAGCAAGACTTTTCCATGGGTCACAGGGTACTGCAGTTGCTCATATAACAACAGTTTACCGTACAAGAGTCAACTATTTTTTATTCACTAAAAGTTTTTAGTAAAGCATCTGAACCCATTAATAAAGAAATGTACTAAAAGTTACAATGTACACACTATAAAAATGTAAATATATAAGATTAGATATTAATATTAAGAAAGACTTCAAAAATATGTGCTTAGGTTAATGTGTGCCTGATGGTAAAAGAATATCCCCTCTCCCCTATTCTGGGAACTAATAAGATGAAACAACTTAGTTATGTTAAAATCCTGGCTTAAATACCCCTTGGACTTCCAACTAAAAAATTCACAAAGCTTATACGTTTCTGGGTAAAACGTGAACCTAAGAGAAAAAAATACATTATGGAATAATAATAATCGCTAACATTAGTGAACCCTTCCTAACCTGTCAGGCATTATTCTAAGTGCTTTAATCTTGGTAATATAGTTAAATAGCAAAATGACGTGATGAAACGGGCATTACTGACATGCCCATGTGACAAGGAAAGAAATAGCTCTATGGATCAGGGATTAACTTGTCCTAGATGCCGCAGCTGGAGTCTGTCCTCAACCACCACGCTCCATGGACTCGAAGTCCAAGTCCATATCTCTAAGTTTAAAGAGGAGGAAAGGAGCCCTAGAGAGGGAAATGACTTCCTGGGAAAATGTTAGGAGCCAGAAATATCGAGTGCTAGGGACATCAATTACTTAGCGCCACTGGCTCTTAATAGTGCCACAGGGAACCAGTCAGCTGGCCTTGGACATGGCTCTCTAGACAGTCAATTTATTCAGCTGCCACTATAGATAAGGCCCAGTGCTAGATGTGTGGAACAGATCGACATGGGAGGCGGTGTGTGCCTTCGAGGTACTACGTCAGAAGGGGACTAGGACACACATCAAACTGCTGTGTGACAAACAGAACGTGGCAAGTGCCATGAGAAGGCTAAGAAGGCACCCTGGTGCTGTGGAAAACAGCCCGGCAGGTCCCCAAACTGTTAAACATAGAGCTACCGTGTGAGACTACAACTCCACGGCCAGGGACACGCTCAAGAGAACGGATATGTTCCTGCAAAAAACATGGACGTGAACGTCTATAACGGCATTAGTCATAACGGCCAAAAAGTGGAAACAACCCAATATCCGTCGACTGATGAAAAGACAAACAAAATGTGGTGTATCCACACAAGAGACTATTGTTCACCCACAAAAAGGAATAAAGTACCGATTCAGGCTACCACATGAATGGACCCTGAAAACAGTGGGCTGAGTGAAAGACACAAAGGGCCATACATTATAGGATTCGATCTATCTGTCACGCCCACAGAGACAGAGAGATGAGCGGCTGCCAGGATCTGGAGCGGGTGGGAAATAGCGAGTCGGTGTGAACGGGTTTGAGTATTTTTGAGGGTGAAGAAAATATTCTGGGATTATAGTGGCGATGGTCATACAACCTTGTGAACTGCACGCTACCAAAGGGTCAATTTTATAGTAGATGAATTACATTCCAAACACAAAAACAAAAAAAATAACTTTTTTTTTTTTTTAAATAAAAGAATTCAGATTAGGGGATCAGAGTTGGGAGAAAAATCCACAGCGGGTTGGGGGAGCTGAGGGCTGGGTCACGCATGTGAGCTGGGACTAACAAGAGGAGCCCTGTCTGGGATAAACCCTGCAGAACTGCTTCACAGGGACACTTGACCTTTGACAATGACCCCTTCACCCAGGGGCATGGGGCATCTAATGGCCCGGAAGACAGAGCCAGATTCTTGTTGCCTGTAGACGACTCACCTCCAAGCTCAGGCAGGTGAGGTGCTTCCTGCCTCTCTACGTGCAGACACCTGGACCGCCCTGCTCCATTGGTCTGAGAATTCACGCAGATCCCAAATGGCATTTCCTGAGCCCGATAACCTGTGCCGACTGGTGTCGGGGACTCTGAGCTACGGAATCACCTGTGATCAGCGTCTCAAGATGTGTGTGGCCATCGTAGGGTGTTTTGAAAGTGTTTCCCACGTAAACATTTTGGTATTTCCACACAATAGGCATCTGCTCTAGCAAACTGCTTTCTCAGCCCTTATTTTGTACATGAGAAGAAATGAGTTCTTGTCACGAGTGTGCTGTGCGGTGGCAGGGGCACCAGCAGGGCTTTCCCGGAGCCGGGGGGAAGGGACTACAGACCTCAAATAGACTGAGTGCCCTGGCAGGTGGGAGGGGACACAGAGACGCTCAGATTTGCAGGTAGATGGTATTTTACCCATCACGGAGGAGATGCTGACTGATGCCTGGAGGTTCTTATCATGCCCAGTAGATGTGTGTAAGTAGAGAGAAAGAACATCTAACTCTGCCTGGGAAAGGCAGGAAGACTTCATGCAGCGGAAAACAGCCACGCTGGGCATCGAAGGACAGAAGACGAGCTTGCTGAGAACAACGGTAAAGGAATGATAACGCAGGCAAACACAGAGAGGGAAAAATGTCAGATTCCTGCAGGGAATAACAAATTGTCGGAGATGACCAGACCGTGAGACATGGAAGGGAGAAGCGGCTGAGGAAGGAGGATCTGTGTGCTGTGTTTAGTCTAAACTTTATCCTGAGGACACCCAATGACTTCAGGCAGATGGATAATATATATATGTATATATATATGTGTGTATGTATATATATACTGAGCTAGCCAAGGCTGCCGCAATAGTCCTGGACCACTGAAAAAGGTCCATAAGACAATCGCTATGGAGATGAAAATAATTAAGATGTGGAATTAGAGTCCTTAGTTGACAGATTATATTTTATATAGCTTAAGTTGTTTTACCTGCTTCTCAAGTTGGATTCTTCTCCCCCTTTCTCTCAATCTCTACCCCTTTTCTTGAAAGAGAGGAAAAAAAAAAAAAACATATATCCTCCAGGAACTATTCTCAAGGATGAAAAAAGAAATCCATTCGCAAATCTCATAAGAATGCTTATGTAAACAAAACCACGTGTGCACATGTAGTAAAGAAAGCATTTTTTTTTTTTTTTAGTTTCAAATTTTCAGCACATTTTAGAAAAAGCTCCCCACTTTTCTCTCTTCCTCAAGCAATTATCTGGACTACGAAAAGCGTTAGTGTTGGCCTCCAAAATTATGCATGAAAACAATAGTTTAACCCCACTTTTCACAATAGATCAGTCTAAATTTTGGCCACATTTTCTGTTAGGTTCTAATTGAGTATTTATCTTTCTTTGTTGACAAGACAAGCAGAGGAAAATAATCGAAGACACGAAGGGTCCTTTAAAATTATTCAGTCTATTTAGTTTAAAAATGAGAAATGTGGGTTCAGAAAGGAGAGAAGGGCCCACATATGTGGGGCCAGCTGGTGGGGGGAGGGCGGGCAGGTGACAACTCAGGTATCTTCATGCCTAGTCCAAAACTCTTTCAATTAAACTATGTTGTTCCATTTATTTAACTTATTTAAGAAAATGGACACTATGGAAATGGTTGCTTTTTCTGAAATGACCATGTTAACAAAAGTCAGAATGAATGTACTTATAGTCGATCCTCATTGTCTGTAGCTTCGGTATCTGTGCATGCGCCTAACATTGGTAACCCCCAACTTTTGTTTCATTTGCTTTCTTTACATTTGCTCGTGCAGAGTGGGCAAAGATTTGGGTCTCCTGATGTGGGCCCTCTCGACTCAGGTCAAACAAGGTGACGCTTTCTGCCTTCCTCCTGTAGTTCTCACGCCATAAGCATCCCTTTTGCAATCTATTCGGGGCCAAGTGGTTTTGCAGTCTTGTGCATCTTTTGTTGGTAATGTCGCTGTTTAAAACGGCCCAGATGCAGTGCTGAGGTGCTGGCTAGTGGTTCCTCAGTGCAGGAGGGCTGGGACGTGCCTTATGGAGAGAGTGCGTGTTTGATAAGCTTCCTTCAGGCATGAGTTACAGAGCTGGTGGCCGTGAGTTTGCTGTTGATGAACCAACAATAGACATGAGATGTCTTTAAACAGAAACACCTTTAACAAGGTGATAGGTTGATCGGTTGATGAAAATGGTGTGACCAGAGGCTTGCAGAACCTAACCCTGCATCTCCCCTGGGGGCAGTGGCTCAGGGGTCATGAACTCAGTGTTCACAGACTTTACAGAACGTAACCACTAAGAACAAGGAGACCCGAGAATCGTCCATACTTTGTGTTCCTGCTCTCCCAGCAAAGGAGCCACTGCGGTGTCAAGAAACCATCTAAACTCCCCTGGGTTGCTTCTCAGTGTGAAAAGTGGGGGAGGTCTATTTTCTTTAGATATGACCTAATACATATCATCTTTCCTCTTCAGCGTTCTGTCCTAGGCCCACCCCCCTCCACCGTGGGTGAGCTCAAGGTTTTGACCCTCATCGCGACACCGTTAATGACCCCAAATTACACCTCTACCTCCAAACCCCCTGAGCTCCAAACTCATTTCAAACGGAAGGCCAAACACACTTGGCGTCCCAGAGGCAGCGCAAATCCAGCCTACGCTGAGATCATCATCAACTCCGACCCCAACACGCATCAACCCCCCTCGCCTGTCTCCCGCGCCCCCACGACCACTTCCATGCACCTTGCCTGAGCCCGAGCCCGGGGAGAGGGATGCACCCAGGGAGAGGGGAAGGTTTTGTTTTGTTTTTGTTTTTTTTTAATCTACTGCATTAATTCAATCAACTTTAGAGGACCACCGTGCGTGTTCCAACCCCATCTCCCGACTGTTCTATCTGCTCTGTCACCAGCCAGAAACCGAGGTCCAACTCGTGTTTATTCTAACTCATCCTTTCCCTTTCCTCTCTCCCATCCATTCCTCAAGGCCTTCCGGATTTTTGCCTGCTAAATAGTTCTCAGGTTTATCCCTTTTCTCTAACATTTTCCTAAAGGATCTCCTCAGTTTTCTGTCGAACACTTTCCAACGCCCACAAAGCAGTGGTCTCGAATCTTTAGCGAACACTCTTTTCCGTAAGTTTCAGGGGTTGGAAGGGCGTGGAGGTGCTCGTCAAAATGCAGATCCCCGAACTGGCGGATGCTCTAGAGCTTCGACCCCACGCGTGCATGTGATAAGGCGGAGCCCCAACCCGCTTCGAACCCGGCCCCACCTCTCCTTTACACGAGGTAAAGCAGAGATCAAACGCGTCTTTTCCCGCCTGACTTCCACTGTCCAAGGGGTTTCTGGGTCTGACTCCATCACTAGCCGGACCCTGAGCTCTGGGTTAGAGAAAGGTGAGGACCGTCTTACCAGGCAAGCGGATTGGCTTCCACGGGGCGGAGTTTGGCACGTAGGCGTGCTTCGTGGCGGTGACGATCAACTGACTGCCCAGCTTGTACTGGAACTTGATGAACGCGGCGCCATCCGTCCCCGAGGTGCCGGAGGCGATGGAGACCTGGTTGGTGAAAATCTCGATGAGCGCATCCGGCACGGGCTGATGGGTGCTGGCGTCGCTGATGTGGACCTTTAGCGTCACCTCTGGAAGAGGAAAAAGCGACACAGAACAACGGGCTGTTCACTGGGCGACTCTCACAGCCACTCTGCTTATAACTGTGATGGGAGGTGGAGAGCACGATATGATAAGAAAATCGGGATCTACATCCAAAACCGGAATCGTCTGGACCAGTGAAAGTTTTCTTCTTAGACAACGTGTTCCAGTTTACACCATTTCCCGTTTTGTTCAAAACCCTCATAATCTGCTTTCTCTTTTGAGATACAGATCATATCCCTTTCAAAACACTGCAAAACAAACTCATGACTCTTTTGTTCATCCTGGCGTTGCCCGCTGGAGCAAGCTCAGGCTGCTACGGAAGGATCCTGACGTCTCTGAGACCTGCAGCCACATTCGTCACTCGTCCCAGTGAACACGGATGTGAGCGATCCAGACACGCTGTGCTGGTAACCGTGAAGACCAGACTGAAGTGTAGTGTGAAATATCATTTCAAGGGAGATCCCATCGAGTGGGACATGTTTAGAAGAAGAAAAATACCCCAAAGTAAATGTTTGAAAAGAGAGATGAAGTTGAGTTAGTCATA
>NW_011889140.1:63623-66724 GCF_000151845.1 Pteropus vampyrus
AGTATATATTATGTTACATATATAATCTAGCTCAATAAAACTGCTACAGCTTGTACATCCCAGGTCTGCCTTACATCCAGGTTCTAGTTGCACTAAAGCATTAATCAATCTCATGTGTGTTTAATTCTAAAAGTAATATTCATTTGGTATTCTCCTGTCACCAAGTTCCGTCACCAAGAAAGGAAGAGAGACAATGCAAGCATACTTCAGAGGGACGAATTTGCTGGCACTAGTCCCTCCTGGCTCCACAGATCGTCCCCTCTCAGCCATTCTGTACTCAAGACATCTATGCTCTTGATCGTGCCAAGGGCTGCCCTCGAGCCCCTCCATTAACCCAAGGTCACAATACCTGATGCAGAAGTCACAGCCACACGGGGTCTTTCTTGCCAATGTGTCCCTTAGTTTTTGGTGGAGGACCATGCCTGGGCTTCCATTTGAAGTTCCACTCATTTGAGAAGCATGTATGAGATATGTTTTCTGCAGCAGCCCCTCAGAAGTCAGAACCCCACAGTGTGCCTGTCTGTGTTCTTCAGTCTCTCGCATCTGACTCACCCTCTGAACGTCCTGAAGAGACAGCTGCGTGGTATGTGGGACAGTTACAGCTCCAGTGTGTAACAAGGAAGAGGAGAGAGCTGTGCAGGCTACCAGGTGCTGCTCGCACGGGCGCACCTGCTGACCGCCCACCCTCCTCAGGGCGTGTGCTTTGCTTACTCTCCACAGGAGCTGCACACAACACATTCTCTCGCCTCGACCCCCTGGTCTGTCTGTCCCTCCCACACATAAACTTCTGTCTTAGCAGGGCTGCCAGGATATCTCCGGGCCATCAACCAGTAGACTCTTCCCCATCCCCTGTAAGAAATCTGCATGAGGATCAAACCGATGACCACCCCATTAATACTTTCAAAGCAATATCGCCAAGTTGACAAGAAAGCTGAAATACACAGTAAACATCCACGGAAGTACAGAGATTACAGAAGCTATGATATACACATCTAAAATACATGTGTGTGGCATGTATGACACTGTCTATTTTTTAAGTGTCAGGATGCCTTCTTCCCTTCATTTTAAGCACTCCATCATGGAAATACAAAATATAATACTCGAGTAACAACAACCTCCTTTGACTTTTTGGCTAAGGATCCTGTTACGTCTATCCGATAAGTTAAGTCGCAGAGGTCATTCTCTGTTAATACATTCAGGGCAAGATGAGGCTTTCTGGGGCGGGGTCCACTTGCAGGTTATGCTACTGAAGTGACTATAAAGTGGCTACATTCTTGTAATTAAAGAAGGGGTTATTTAGGTAAATGTCCCAGGATGATCTGAAAAACTGTTGCTGGATTGATTTACCTGATTTAACTCTATGATTTACATATCTAACCAAGTGTCGTCAAGCAAAATTCATGACAGAATGTTCCTATGATTGCACCTAAAAGAAGTTATGTGACATAATCCTAATCCTCTGGATGTGGTGAAGGCAAGAATCAATCAGATGTAGCTTCAAAGAACAAAGGAAAACGTAACTACTCATCATGGAGGAAATGTCTCCAAAAAATTCACACCAATTTAAACAAGAATTGAAGCAGTTATGGAACATCAGAATTATGCTAGGTATAACTCAAAAAAAAAAAAAAAAAAAAAAGAGCTGTGGTTCCAACTTTCAAGAATTTTTCCATAAAAATCAATGGATATATATAAACCTAACAATGTCCTCATTTTATCAGATATGGTAGCGTCTGTAACAACCATAACGTGGAAATGTAAACATGGCAAATGTGTTTACAAGCTTCACACAACACCCTCCACAATTAAATGAGAAACAGGAGGATGCAACACCATGGTAACAAGAGGATTCGCAAGTATTGGTAAGAAAACAACTGTCGGAAACCACTTTAAAGGCTTCTGTTCTGTTTGGGGTGGGGGGAGGTGTAGAATTTTCACAAAGGCACAAAGTCCCCTTAGGAGAACTTGGAAGAATCTGGAAACTGTGAAATTAATGAGCAATATTAAGCATGTCTATAAAATTAACATACGCATCTGAGCCAAGCTTTTAAGATCTGCTGGAAAATGCTAGAGAAATGGTTGCCAAGGGAACCTGGGGGAGGAAACTTCTGTGTGTGTGTTTCCAGACCTCTTTCTATCTATCTACAAATGTGTGATTTTAATAGTTTTTTGTCCAGAGCTAGGTTGAGAGCAAAATTCCATGGCATTTAATTTGAATAAAGAAACTCTATGATGTATGTTATTTAGAAAAAATATATTTTTTTTATTCATTTCTCTCTCTAGGAAAAGACCAGAGAGAAAGTGCTAAGTGGGAGCTAGCAGTGAGGATGCTGACTCATTAATGACTTTTAGAATTAAAGCAAGGGGCAAACAGGGCCGGCTGCAGTGGCTTGCTGAGAGGCTGTGAATGACCCAAGTGTGTGAGGCTCTCCACACTTCAAGTTTTATGAAAGAGGAAAAAGGTCCTTAAAGCGGCTGAAGTTCAGTCAATGTGGTGATTAAATTACACATGGGCTTATCTTTTCAAAGAAAGATATTCGACAAACTACAGTGAACCTATTATTATCACTTTCTTTTCTGTTTCAGAAGGAGCTTAAATACCTGAGGGCACTTCAAGGTCTTGGATGTGAGTGCCTGTGGTTACTGGGGGGTTGGGGAGGGGGCAGTATGTACAGAATGTTCCACGGCCAAATGGTCTGGGGTTGGCTCTCAGGCTCCTCACGTATTTGTTGTGTGGTCTCAGTCAAGTCGGTCAGTCTCCTGAAGCCTCATTTTCTTCATCCATAAAACAAGGGTTCCAACCGCTTTGAAAACATCGTAGGATTTGTTGGAGGCTTGGCAATGATGTTTGTAAGGGGTCTGTTCGCACAAGCTCGTTCCCGACCTTGATTCCTAACCCTCATGCGTCTCAATTTCCCTGGAGAAACGAATGCACAAATCCACCACCACCTCTCAATGAAAAAGTCTCTCAATGAAAGAGAAATATGAAAGGAAAGAGAGTGACAACCTGTATTTGCGTCTCATCTCTCCACTTCCTGCCTAAGGCTCTTAACAAGAACTTTTCATCTGTAAAAGAAAAAGGGGGGTGATTCCCTCCATAC
>NW_011889140.1:66774-69100 GCF_000151845.1 Pteropus vampyrus
AGAGAAAGTCGTACTTCCTGGGGAAAGAGAAACAGGCTCCGAGGGCTGGATGGAGTGCAAAGGATCTGAGAGGCAAGGAGGGGCCGGGTCACCCATGGTTCTATAAGTGCCCTAAAAGGATCATTCTTTATCCCAAGGGCAATGGGAAATCACAAAGGTTTTAGACAAGGGTGTGGACATCAAATTTATGTTACAGAAACATCTGGCTCCAGGCAAAGGATGAACGGGAGGAGGGGTGAGACTGGAGACTGAGCATCCGGCAAAGGGCCTCAGTAATAAGCCAGGAAGAGACGGTGGTGGACCAGACTCCGGCATCGTGGCAGACGTCTATTAAAGGGCTATATTCCGGAACAACCAGAAGGGTCTCCTGTTCTGATAAACCCCTGTCCCTCAGGCGTGAAAGGAGTGGATGGTACCCAGTGGCATCGGCAGTCTGACAGGAGGGAGAGGGAGGCCTGAGGGAGCGGCCGGAGGCCCACACTCCAGAGTTCCGCTGCAATCCGCTGCAATTCGCTCTCATTCTCAGTTCCACCACGTTGCAGCCATGTGACCTTGGTCAGGTGACTTATCCTCCCCCGGTCTCGGTTTCCTCATCTATCCACTGGGGACGATAACAGCACACATCACAGCACGCGAGCGGCAACGTCTGTCATCATGTTGCCTTGCCGAGAAGCACGCACACGAGAGACTGCCATTACGTTATTCTAATCGCTGTGCTCGCAAGCACAGCGTCCAGGGCATCAGGACAGGACACAGGAAAGGGGGCTGCAGGGAGAAAGATATAAAACAGAGTGAAGGGACAACACGTCCCTCCCAGGGGTTTTAATAACTTTATATACAGAGCTCTTTCTCAACCGGGCAACCACGTGAAGAAGAATTTCTTCTGCTTTGAGAAGCGCCACCTTGGTAACTGCCAACTATTTTATGATACTAAAGCAACCTTTTCAATACTGCGAACTTCAGTTAGTCCATCATTTTTTTTTTGCCCTCTTTTTCACATACTGACTTACTACATTTCTCGACTAGATGACCAAAAAGAACAAGTAAAGAATTGTAGATCCAAGTACTATAGATCTGTACCAGATAAATGTCTCAAAACCTTGCAGAGAGAGAGAGAGAAAAAAAAATGCTACCGAAAGTGAACTTGGCTACTTCATATTACAGGAAGAGAAAACTAATGCCAAGAGAGGTAAAATCAACATCATGGAAATCAAGGCTATGACATTACAAAACCTATGTAGTCCATTCCTTCCAGTGACATCAGTGTCATTTCAATGCAGATTTGCAGGATGTGCCCCACACATGTGTTTTCTTATTTAACCCGGTCTTCTTTGATCCCAGGAGGTATGTGAACTTACAACATAAATTAACTCAGCTTTCATTAAGATGCACATGGCAGAAATCCTCTAGAAGCAGGGAGAGTGGGAAGGTGGCTTTGTGGGGCTGCACGAATGATTTATGTAATTTTACGGTAATGCCACATTTACTAGCCATTGGGATTTCAATGTTTCTGCTCTCTCTCCACTGTTGGCTGGGAAGGCAAAAGCAGCTGAGATCGGGGAATCTTGAATAAAGAGAAAGAAAGAGTTCTACTGTAATCAACTTCCTAGAGTCCACCGCTTGAATTTTTTCTAATACAAGAAGCCTACTTTATATTCTGCGATTGTATACTTTATAAGAGATTATCTAGCTACTTCCTTTGGTGTGACAGGATGTGAAAAAATGTATCGCTAGGCGATTATTACAGACCACTGGGGTATCTGTGTGTGTGTGTGTGTGTGTGTGTGTGTGTGGTTCGCTTTATTCGTGTGATACTACATCATGAACAGACCTCCAGTCCGACAGCTCTAGATCCAGTTCATTTCTTAAAAAGAGACTTTCTTTTTAGAGCAGTTTTAGGTTCATAGCAATATTGAGTGGAAGTTACAGAGCTTTCCCATTGGGGTATCATTTTTCTAGAGTAACACTTAGAATTAGATTATCCATTCAACAGCAAACAAAATTATTCCTACCAGGGAAGTCAGCTTACAGCCAGCTGAGTTCACTAACACCATTCTTATTTTGCAGAGAAAAGGAAGACCAAGACCCTATAAATGGTCCCCAACCTACACATGTGTTAAGATGTTTGCTGGCCGGCGAGATGCCGCTGAGCTGGAGTACCTAATTACTAAATCAAAGCTGGAACATCATTCTTTGGCTCCTTACCATACACATCCGTCACCAAGTTCTGATTTTAATTCTAAAATACACGTCTCACAGCAGGCCCTTCCTTCTCAACCAAGTTCACAAGGCTTTATTTCAGGCCCCCTCCATCTATCACCCAGAC
>NW_011889140.1:77155-79351 GCF_000151845.1 Pteropus vampyrus
GAAAAAGGTCCTTAAAGCGGCTGAAGTTCAGTCAATGTGGTGATTAAATTACACATGGGCTTATCTTTTCAAAGAAAGATATTCGACAAACTACAGTGAACCTATTATTATCACTTTCTTTTCTGTTTCAGAAGGAGCTTAAATACCTGAGGGCACTTCAAGGTCTTGGATGTGAGTGCCTGTGGTTACTGCGGGGTTGGGGAGGGGGCAGTATGTACAGAATGTTCCACGGCCAAATGGTCTGGGGTTGGCTCCCAGGCTCCTCACGTATTTGTTGTGTGGTCTCAGTCAAGTCGGTCAGTCTCCTGAAGCCTCATTTTCTTCATCCATAAAACAAGGGTTCCAACCGCTTTGAAAACATCGTAGGATTTGTTGGAGGCTTGGCAATGATGTTTGTAAGGGGTCTGTTCGCACAAGCTCGTTCCCGACCTTGATTCCTAACCCTCATGCGTCTCAATTTCCCTGGAGAAACGAATGCACAAAACCACCACCACCTCTCAATGAAAAAGTCTCTCAATGAAAGAGAAATATGAAAGGAAAGAGAGTGACAACCTGTATTTGCGTCTCATCTCTCCACTTCCTGCCTAAGGCTCTTAACAAGAACTTTTCATCTATAAAAGAAAAGGGGGGTGATTCCCTCCATACTCACCTCAGAGAGCTAAAAGGAGATAATGAGTGTAAAGTGCTTAGCAGATAGCACAGAACAGTGAGGGTTTAATAACTGTTAGCCATTTTTGTAATTAGCTTATTGTTTCCCAACATTTCACTCAAATGAGGATCACCAAGGGTCTTCAGAAAGTTTGCAAAAGACCCCCTGAAAAAGGTTCATGGAAGGAGTGCGGACCACGCTCGACTACAGTTTCTTTCATGCCCGCCGCTGACAGTTCCTAAGGACACAGGGGGCTGGAGGAACAGCAGGAGCCACCGTCAGCGGCCATTTCTCCCGCGGTCCCTTGCATTTCTGCACATCTTGTGGATGAGGCACTGACCAGACTTTGGTGTAGACCCTCTTCAAGGATGTTTGTTCAGTGAACATCAATGCGAGACAGATAGTGCCTCTCTCTGAAGCAAAATAAAAGTCTGATCACCACTCCAATGTCTGCGTGTGTGTGGTGGTGGCGGTGGGGGTGGGGTGTTCCCATACCACCAAGAAATTCTTGGACACCTGCTGGATGTCCTACAATTTAACTAGAGACGGTATCAGATCTCACAGGGCAAGGGCTCAGTCCTACAAGACTGCGCCCCCCCACCGCCCCACTTCGAATGCCAATCACAAAGTCCAGGTTGTCACCTGTGCTTCTATCTGACTGGCTATAGATCAGAGGGGCCCACGACCCCCTCCTTGGGTCTGATTAATTTGCTAAAATCTGTCTCACAGAACTTAGGAAACATTTTACTTAGTAGATCTCTGGTTTATCATAATGATAAGACTATAATGCAAGAACAGCTAGATGGACGAATGCATAGGACGAGGTATGGGAAGGGGGCGGAGCTTCCATGCCTTCTCCAGGCATGCTGTTCTCCCCAAATCTTCATGTGTTCCCCAACCTGGAAGCTCTCCAGACCTCCTGGGAGGTCTGGGGGGTGGGACTGAAAATCCCCAAGCTAATGACATGGCTAGTTTCTCTGCTGACCAGCCCCCATCCTAAGCTGTGTTCCATAGGTCACTTCATTAATATAACAAAAGACACTTTTATGACTCTCACCCCTTTGGAAATTCCAAGGGTTTTAAGGGCTCTGTGCCAGAAACAGGGACAAAGACTGAATATATGCTTCTTATAAATCACAATATCATAGGCAGGCATGCCTACTGCCGATTATAAAAGATTCGTGTTCCCAGAGCCCAGAGTTTCTCTCCTGTAATGCAACCTACTGCATGTGCTGGTATCGTCTGGCCCTCTCTGAGATGCTCTATGGGAGATGGGGCTCAGGGAACTGGAACAAGGATGCTGCCACTCTGGCTACAGCTACTGCTGTAACAAATGGTCCTTCATCTCTGACCCGGAAGTATCATGTCTTCTACCAGCATCCGTCCAACTGTGGCAAGCAGACTTATTAACTTACCAGTATGGCAGAATTTCAGACCCTTCACAATTCCTGACAGCCTCCAAGGACCCAAGGAAGTCCAGGCATTGAGGCAGGAAAAAAGTGGGCTAGGGTCCTCAAAGAAGGGCCAGGAGAGTCAGAAAAACAAAA
>NW_011889140.1:79401-81252 GCF_000151845.1 Pteropus vampyrus
GTGAGCGGGCCTCATCGAATCAGTCGAAGGCCTGAAGAGAACAAAAAGGCTGATTTCCCTCTGAGTAAGAGAATTCCTCCTGACTGACAGCCTTTGAACGGGAACATTGGCTTCTTTCTGCTTTCAGACTGAAACTGAAATATCAACTCTTCCTAGGTCTCCGGCTTGCTGACTCACTCTGCAGATCTTGGGACTTGCCAGCTTCCACAAGTGCACGAATCAATTCTTTATAACGAATCTCTTTCTATATATACATAAACACGTCCTATCGGTTCCGTTTCTCTGGAGAACGCTGAATTACACAGTACCCATCGTAGGTTCCAATTCTGCCTCCACGTGGTGGGTGGCCCCAGAATATGTGCTCAGACCTCTCCTCGTTACGCTCTTACTCAGCACATTATTTCACGATCAGGAATTCAGTCGCTGCCTCTAGAGCATTCTCAAATTTTCTTCAGCCAGTAATGGAATCAAGGAAGAAACAAGCACTCAGGAATTCTTCTAGCACCATGATTCAGAACTCCTTTGCTCTTGGCAAACACGAAGCGTTTGGTTCTGTGGGCACAAACTGGTCCATTCTTAGTAGCACAGAGAACATCTGCTTTGTGGGCAGAAAACTAAACATTATCTTTTAGTCATTTCCTCTCTATCTGCCACAGATTTAGAACTAAATGCAACAAGGCTGTTTCAAATTGCTGGCTTGAGAAATGGCACCTCTAAGTAGCAAGTGTTCAGCAACCATAATGGCAGGGATGACGGTACAGGCTCCACCGGCCGGTGGAAGAACCCGCCTCAGCACAGAATGAAACCGCCTGCAAACACGGGCCGGCCAGGTGGGAAGTGTGCCTTGTGTTTCCTCCCCCTCCTTCATCTTCAAATAATTCAGACCTTGAGTTACTTGTCTACTGATGACAGAGTACGCTTATTTCGTAACTTCTCATCCAAGCTCCAGAGCCAACGTTCTCAATGTCTCTCTTACGATCACTTGCTAACGTGTCCCATTTCCAATCACAGAGTCCTTTGCGGTCTTCCCAATCAGAGCAAGGAGAGACGCTTTCCCCTACTCTTTGAACAGCCGATGCATCTCAGTTTTCTATAAGCTCTGGCTTCTCCGTGGCAAGGACCCAGAGTCTGTGGGCTCCGTCTTTTTTGTGTGTTTGTTTCTGTGTGAAGTTTAGTGTTGACCATTTTTCATTCCCTTTTATATCCCCTCAAATTGGCCTATATTCCGGCGATTTTAATTTTTCCTTTCCTCTCGGTTTTTAGAGCTGCTGGTTTCCACAGCAACCCACCTAGCTGGGAACCCCATTTGGCTGGGTGGCCACAGGGGCGCTGAAGAAATGAAGGCCATTTCCACCAGCAGATCCAGCAAAGGCTTTTTCCCAAGTTGCCTCTAGCGGCCACCTGACACCAGAGAAAGCAGGAAAAGGATGTCTCTTTACTCAGCCTCCATCATTGCGATGAACTATCTTTAACCCAAATTCAGAGGAGTCACGATGGCCTTACCTCTCTTCAATAAAACAATCAAAAACTACTTGCTCATCAAAACATTTTTCCCAAACGGGAGGTTATTTTTAAAATATTGCCAGACCTCTGCTCTAAAAGATTTTGCCTCCTGTTACTCGGTGCTGACATGTTAGGATATCAGTATATTTGCCAAATTTCCATGTCTTTGTACAACAATTACAAGCAGGTCCTAGGATGCCCAACATGTTCGGGGCAGCTTTCTAGCCATTTATTTTATAAACATAAAAGGTTTATTTTATTTTGTAATCTGATGAGATTAGAATGCACTTTGGTACACTAGAGTTTTCCTGTCATTTATTTTCTCTGGTCTCACATAGTGCATATGCA
>NW_011889140.1:89296-96974 GCF_000151845.1 Pteropus vampyrus
CTTCCATGCCTTCTCCAGGCATGCTGTTCTCCCCAAATCTTCATGTGTTCCCCAACCTGGAAGCTCTCCAGACCTCCTGGGAGGTCTGGGGGGTGGGACTGAAAATCCCCAAGCTAATGACATGGCTAGTTTCTCTGCTGACCAGCCCCCATCCTGAGCTGTGTTCCATAGGTCACTTCATTAATATAACAAAAGACACTTTTATGACTCTCACCCCTTTGGAAATTCCAAGGGTTTTAAGGGCTCTGTGCCAGAAACAGGGACAAAGACTGAATATATGCTTCTTATAAATCACAATATCATAGGCAGGCATGCCTACTGCCGATTATAAAAGATTCGTGTTCCCAGAGCCCAGAGTTTCTCTCCTGTAATGCAACCCACTGCATGTGCTGGTATCGTCTGGCCCTCTCTGAGATGCTCTATGGGAGATGGGGCTCAGGGAACTGGAACAAGGATGCTGCCACTCTGGCTACAGCTACGGCTGTAACAAATGGTCCTTCATCTCTGACCCGGAAGTATCATGTCTTCTACCAGCATCCGTCCAACTGTGGCAAGCAGACTTATTAACTTACCAGTATGGCAGAATTTCAGACCCTTCACAATTCCTGACAGCCTCCAAGGACCCAAGGAAGTCCAGGCATTGAGGCAGGAAAAAAGTGGGCTAGGGTCCTCAAAGAAGGGCCAGGAGAGTCAGAAAAACAAAATAAAACAAAACCATAGACAAAGCAGTCCCAAGTTTTGGGTAATGCCTTTGGTTTACAAGAGTTCTTTTTTACCAGTGGATTTCAATATTCTTAAATAACCCTCTATCAGGGATGAGCAAGTTTGCCCTTATGTCTTGGCAAATTCTAACCACTCCCACTGATCATACCACACCTATTCCCTGCCACCAGCCTCTCTGCTCAGCTAATTCAAAGTGGTCACCCCAGTATGCTTCTCGCATGGGCCCAGCCTTCCCCACAGAACAGAGACAAAAAGCAGAATCTGAGGGTTTTTCCACTCCGAGCGTTAGTGGCCATTTTGTTTGTGTTTAAAGTGCTGATCATTTTAATCCCCTTTTAACTTTTAAGAGTTAAAAAGCCATATTTAGGTCATCATAAGCAAAACCTGATGAGTTGAGGAGAATTAAAATTATATGCTAACTGGGTTGCTAGCTGCTATCTTTTTAACATCTGAAAATGTACATTTGTTTAGTGAAATACCATTCTTGTTTTTTACATCTGTTTGAATAAATCCTGTATTAATGAGACAGCACTGTAAACTATCCCTACTCCTACATGTTACAAAACATATAATGTTCTGATTAACACCAATATTTATGAAATCTAACTTATAGGTTTTCTAAGAAATTTAAAACTTTTCACAACACAATTAAAATTTCTTGATACATCGGAGGGGGAAAAAACTTGACTATTCTGAACAACAAAGAACTGTTCCTTCTGATTTTTCCACGGTGAACACCAACACAGAATATTTTCCACACTGTTTAAGTTTACAGAATGATTATTAATTTGTGCCAAATGGATTAACATTTCGCCTTCCGATCTTTACAGCTCACGTACTGGCACCGGCGTCAATAAAGGGATTTCATTTTCCGCTCTTGTCTCTAAACATGAGTTCCACAGTCCTCTTTACTGCCAACTCGATTAATAAAATGGAGATTTATTTTTCCAAGCTGTAGTATAGTAGAGGGTCTGCCATACTTTGTCTTATACTTGTAAGTCAATGCTATGTTTAGCTTTCCTTCACAAGGGCGTTATCAAATGCCACCTGTCAAATGGGTCACAGACATATATTATGCACTGAACAATCACTTGGCTCAGACCAAGAACTCAAAAGCTATCCGAGTGGCAGGGCTGACGATCACATCCCAGAGAGAGCCCACTGGCCGAAGCAGTAAGGAACACAAGTGTAGGCGGAAAAGTCCACATGTGAAAGAGACGAGAGCGAAGTCTCGGGGCGCCTGCTGCTGATCGGCCCGCTTGGCTCCCTCGCCAGGGAGAGCACGCCGGTCCACTCACGCGCAGTCCCGGGCGTTTCCTGGGACCTTCCCACTGGGAATATGAACTGAAAGAACCTGGGCATGAGGAAAAACCACTGGAAGGGTCAGAGGCTTCATCCCCACAAAGAAGAAACAGTGGGCTCTTGGCTGGGCTATAACCTTTGAGTCTTCACAAGGAACTTGAGGTTCTCATTCAAGGTTACATAGCTAGTTTGTAACTGAGATGGGGCTGTAAGAGTGAGCAGTGTATGAATCACGTCTTTTAACTCTGTGTGTTGGATGCGTTGATATCCTGGGGCTTTGCTGACTCTGGAGGGATCACCCCTTTCCAGGGCCCGCTAATCCCTAGAGATAGCAAAGTGTTGGTGGTGAGGGCTCACCTGTGAGCACGCCTTCATATGCAAACTAACCCATTCGGAATCCACAGCCCAACCATCTGCTCTGTGAGGCTCACTCAAGGTCACTCTCTGCATGCCCTGATCACCTCAGGGCCAGACATCAGACAACCAGAGACAGTCCTCGTCCAGAGCCTGCTGAAATTATTTAACTAGCCAACTCTAACTCCACCTAGCCTGCTTACCCTGCCTTGTCCATTCCTCACCAAGAAAACCATACTAAAAGTTCTCGACTGCGTTTTTCCTTGCTCCCTCTGCCTCCAAACCAAGCCTGGTGCTTCGCCATGTGGCCCCCATGGCCTGCCATGCTCTGTCCTCTTGGAAACTGTGAGTAACACAATGTATCTTGGCCTCGCCATATCCAAATAATAATAAAATCTATGCTTTAAAACAGTAGGTGACTCAAAGTTTCCTGGCTGAGGATAAAGCATGAACAGAGTCTTGGTACAGAACTAGTTAGAGTTATACTTGCTCTAAGGAAGAACTTTCTAAAAGTGTCAGCTGCATGAACAAACAGTATATTCCGCATCACAGAAGATACTTCAGCAGTGGGAGGAGAAGGTGGCTTGTCAGGAAGGAGCAATGAGGATTCAGGTCAGACCCGACGACGCTTTATGTTACCTTCCAGACCACAGCAGCTGTAAAATGACCTAATGTATCAGAGCAGTGAATGAGAAATGGCGGATTTTCAACAGCAGAGGATCACGGAAGATTTGGGGGCAGGTGGGTGAAGCGATTTATCTTATAACAATATGCAAAATGGACGGCCTCAGAGGGAGACTGTGGGCAGAAGGAATAACGAGGAGATTCCTGTTGAAGTTGAGTCCCAAGATTGCAGCTAGGGGCTTGCTGGTGCATAGGTACATGTGTATGATAGTAGGGACAAAAACAGGAGGGAGGGTAACTTTGAACTTGAACTGACTGCCTGACAGCATAGACATAAACTTGCAAAAGACTCACCCAAGCAGTGCACGGTCCAGACAAAATATGGGGAAAACATCATGGGTGTCACTTTCAGTGTGCGACTTGACAGCATAATTCTTGGTGGGGCTAAGCTTCACACTCAGCAGCACACTTACCCAAGTCATTTGATTCAAAAAGATTTTAAGATATGAATTTCAGTTCAGGTGTTTCACTAAGGCTACAGTAAGTATTTTTGGTTCTCCTTTGAAAAAGCCACATTTAAAATACTGTCATGCATAGGAAAAATGTTTAAATCATCCTGTCATCAATATCAGTAGTTTATTTAGCTTTTTTAGGATGAGATATTCTTTTAAAGTTGACTTTCAAGACCATCCGATTGGGGATGAAGACTCTCGACAAGGGCTAATGACCCAAACAGAAATGAGGGCAGCAGCAGAAAACTGCATCCTAAATACAATAATCTGCAGACAGAGAACCAGCAATTACTTCCAGATTCCCATTTTTTTTTTCTTTCGCTCAATTAGGTCACATGTACCTTCTCATCAGAACTAAATTCAGCAAACGTACAACATGGCTACACCCCTGCCGGGTCCAGCTCCCTGGAACACTTTTTATCCTATCACAGGAGTTCCGGGGTTCACCTGGGGTCCCCTTCCGGGGCTTCGGGTTGTGACGGTTCGTGGGTGCAGACACCCAGGAGGTCCAGTGCACTCTGCTGGGATGGTCTCTGCTGGGTGATCCGATTTCCAGCTTCCATGTGCTGACTCAGCGGTGTAAGGAAGACACCACCCACACACCCTGACAGGACACATGCTTTAACTTGTTTTTCAGGAAGCTGTGAATCAGCATAAATCCTACAACTTCTCACTCACCTGCCTGGAGCTGCTGGATGCCATTTACATGGGCCACATGGGGGATGAATCTCTATGACCTTGTAGAACACAAATGGGGTTCTAAAACCTTGAGCTAATGGGCCACACACAAGATTAAAGAGTTACAATTTCATCCGAACATAGGAAGAGACTTAAGACCCCAAAACAATAACATCCACCATCACGAAAATGAGAATATAGTCTTCCAACACTGTGATACTTTCTTTCCGATCATCCAACCGGTGAATATTCAGGGCTTACTGAGGAGCACCGAGGCAATGAGGAAAAATGAAAACTTTCACACTTCATGAGTATGGAGTAAACATTTTTGTCATTTCATGCTGTCCACATTCATGCGTTAATCTTTCAAAATCATTGGTTTTTACACACACATTCCAAATGCAATACATTAGACTCCAGGTCCAAGTAACAGAGCACACACGATTTACTTAGGAAGGGTGTGTATTGTATTTAACCAGAGAGCAAAACCGTTACCTCATTGTGAAAGTTAATAAATGCTAGGCGGATAAAGTCTTGGAAACAGACGAACATCTGCTAACATTTAGTTTTCAAAAGCAGAAAGTTAGTTTTTAAAAAGATATGGAACAGTTCAGACACGTTATCATGACAAAGTCTATTTTGATCAATATTTCCATAAGTAATTGCTCCAGTTTGTCAACTTTAAAAGAGCAAATATAATCTTAACACAAACAGCTACTTCTTGTTGCAAATCTGGTCCTACTTTGATCTTTGAACGTTCTGTTTTCTTGCTCATTTCTTATTATTATGTAATTTGTAAATACTAAATTAATGAATGGAGATAACTTAAGTATGAATAAAATACAAATTAGAGGCAAGCAGAAACCAAGTTTATCTTATTTTCTAATGCATATATTTACTGAAATAACCAATATTCCAGTAAGCTGAAGGTGTGCTCACAACTCGCAACTTGAAAGCAAACCACAAGTATTCATAGTCTTAGCTGACAACTGCCTAAGTTTTAAACAAGATACTCAATAGCATCTGAATCGAAATCCGCAAAGAAAACAAAATATTTGGAGGTGAAGAATCTAACCTCTAAATGCTCGTTTTAGGACTTGAAGGAAATTAGCGTGTTTTTTTTCCTATGCCTCCTTTTCTGCAATGTGAAAAACTACATTATTAATTACAAACGCAGGAGATGGTAATTGCTGCTAATATTTTATTGTAGAAAACTTTCAGATCATTAGTCATTTTTGCTTAATGTAAACAGAGTCAATCTTCAATTAGGAGGAAAACAGAATATAAAGGGTAATATTGAATTTGTAAGCTCTGATCTCTAACTTTGGCAGGCCTCTGGGGTTAAGCGACAGACATAAGTTGTCTTTTGGGTCTGGGACTCATTAGCCTGACGTTAAAAGAGAGGTGAGCTTAACTAGCCAATTGCACTTGATAGTTTTGTGTCTTTCTGGCCTTGTATGACACCTTGGATGACACAATGTTTCTGATTTCTGTCACAAGGCTTGCAATGGGTTGGGGGGAGAGTTTGGATTGAGGGAGGGTTTGGTGAGAGAGGAAATTGAGAAAGAGTAACATCAAATTGATAATTAAAAGAAAAACCACATATACATATGTATATATACTGGATATTACAGCTTGCCAATAACTATCACATAGGTCCTATTATTTGATCTCAGTAATGTCCTTGGTTCACAGAGCAGGTAATGTCCTTGGTTCATAGGAAAGGGCAGTGCGATCTAAAAAGCTAAAAGATACCCTAAAAATGGCAGAGCCGAGATGCAAAGTGGTCTGGTCTCGTGGCCCAGCAGCACGGCATCCCGGGGCCCTGGGCCAGCTCTGCAGAGCAGCAGGGGCCCCTCCCCTTGCAGCTATGACCCGCTCCAAAAGCTCTCCCCAACCGGTCTGTCTTTACGGCAAAACTTTCTTCCCGTGCGAAGACCCTTGGGTCTAAGCATCCATCCTCCAGGCCTCCTCCTTCCCGCTGCCCCACCATGTGCCTGGAAAGCTGCTCTGTGGCAGGACTGACTGTGTCCCAGAGGAGGGACAGGCACAGGGAACCCGAGGGAAGCAGGAAGTAGGGAAAGGAGGGAGTCTGCTGTGACGTACTTCTCCCCTGAACCCCACCCTGCTTTTCACGTAGTTCCATCCCACCAGGTTCTCCCCAGAATCCCAAACGACACACATTTACAAGTACTGCCTTCTTTTCTAAAAATTGGGCCACTTCCTTTACGCTCAGAGTCTAAGCATTTCTGTTTGAAAAGACTCAGCAGGTTTTTGCATTTTGAAAAGCACCACAGGGGACCTGTACACGCTTTCTGCCGGCACAAGTATAATCTCAACGTATCATTTCAAAATTTTCCATCTGCATTTAATATTTCAATGAAACGGAGTGGAAGCAGAAGACAGAAAAGGAAGTTCACCCCATACTCCCTTTTAATTATTTTTGACCCACTTGCTACGAAAGTAGGTAATGATGTTTAAAGGCTCCCGTTGGCATGGAGTAACCTTCACCTTGCCTTCTCTGTGCATATGGTTTCGTTCCCTCCTTTAAACAGATCTGATCTCACTCCTGCCCTTAAAAATGAGTAGTAAGTACGACTTAATCTCCATTCATCCTGGGACTCCCCTTAAATGAGCTCCAAAACACTGCTGGGGGTGGGGGTGGGGGCTTAGACAGAATTCCTAGGCATGGATCTTTTCCTCCTCCAGGAGGAAGGGGAGCTGGTTGCTCTCACGATCCCCGGGAAGGAGCACCACGTCTTCCCTACGAGAGCTCTTGATGGAGACTGTTTCTAAGCAACCCTTAGCACCCCTACGTCCTAGTCTTTCCAATGCACGAGGCAGGGGGAGTCGCTTCTACCCATCTCTCGCTTGTAGTAAATATGGTTTGATAACAGCTCAGCTTAAGAAAAACGGTGCCTGGACAGTGCTAGGCCAAGGGAGGTGCCCCTGGGACATCTACAGGTACCATCCTCCATGGCTTACAGAGCACGTTCACACGCGTCACTTCGTTCCATCGCTTACTTTTATTGTGAGGTATGTGATACGCACCCTGTTTTTACGGACAAGGAAACACACTCAGAGAGGGTAAGGGACCTGTCTGAGGCACGCAGCTGGTACACGGAAGAGCTGGGATCCTTTCATGGATCCTAGCCCTGCTAAGTCTGGTGCACTTTCTGTTACACCAGTGTGCCTGCAATTGGGTCCCAGGCTGTGCCTTTCGAATCGACCGGATTGGACGGTCACCACAAAAGGAGAGAGAAGGCCCCCCTCCATGTAGAAGTGTGTCTGAACAAAGAATGGGGAAAAAAGTATGTTCCAAGTTCTAAACAGAGCAGCAGCGTTAGAAACTGCGCTGGTGGTCTTAGTGACAGGTCACCCTCGCCCCAAGGCCTTCATTGCCACCTTGCTGCGGAACTCCAGAATCGGTCTGCTGCTACGTGGGGAGCCCTCTCTTTTAAATGCGATGCTGGACCTGAGTAAAC